>NC_080379.1:79955605-80255605 GCF_014773155.1 Arachis stenosperma
CTGCTGCAAAGATCCTTCAAAGTGGTTTCTATTGGCCTTCAATCTTCAAGGATGCTAGGGAGTTTGTGAGCCAATGCAATGAATGTCAAGAACAGGGGTTTTGTCAAAGAAAAATGAGATGCCTCAAAAGTTCATTTTGGAAGTGGAACTCTTTGATTTGTGGGGAATAGATTTCATGGGACCTTTTCCTCCATCCTACACGTTCAAATACATCCTGGTAGCATAGAGTATGTCTCCAAATGGGTAGAAGCAATAGCAACCACCACATGTGATACCAACGTGGTCTTGCAATTCCTCAAGAAGAACATCTTCACTAGATTTGGAGTGCCCAAAGGACTCATAAGTGATGGGGGAAGCCACTTCTGCACAAGCAACTAACTCCTTACTCCACAAATATGGTGTCACTCAAAGTAGCCACACCATATCACCCTCAAACCAATGGGCAAGCTGAACTTGCCAACAGAGAGCTAAAAAGGATCTTGGAGAAACTGTGGAACACAAGAAAGGATTGGGTTAGGAAGCTGGATGATGCACTTGGGCATATAGGACAGCTTTCAAGACACCCATAGGAAAATCTCCATATCAGCTGGTGTATGGAAAGGCATGCCACCTCCCTGTGGAGCTTGAACATAAGGCCTTTTGGGCCACCAAACTTCTGAATTTAGATGCTCAAGCAGCAGCAGGAGAGAAAGGTTGTTACAACTCAATGAACTTGAGGAGTTCAGATTGGAGGCATATGACAATGCCAAAAATATACAAAGAGAGAGCAAAGAGATGGCATGATAAGAGGATCTCTCAAAGAACATTCGAACCAGGCCAAAGGGTTTGTTATTCATTCAGATTGAAGTTCTTCCCGGGAAGCTGAGGTCTAGAGGACTGGTCCATACACCATCACCAAGTATCACCTCATGGCTATGTCGAATTACTTGATGAAGCCTCAAAACAAACCTTCACAGCTAATGGACATAGGGTGAAGCACTACTTTGGTGGCCCTTGGAGCAAGGAAGAGAGTGTGCAACTCTTAACATGAGCAAGAAGCTGCATTGTCGAGCTAAGGACAATAAACAAGCGCTTCATGGGAGGCAACCATGCACAGGGAGTCTTTTATTTTCATACTTTAGTGACCAATAATGATTAAGTAGACTAGTACATGGTGTATGCAAGGCACTAAGTTTGGTGTGGCCAATCTTGAAGTAATGGCAAATGTGTGTCTACAAACACTTAGCCACAACTAAGTTTGGTGTCCATACATACACGAAAATGCTAGACTATGAAAGTATAGTAATCTATTTTAGTTAAAAAAAAAAAAGAGAAAAACGTGAAATAGCATATAATATAGGTAAAATACTAAGTTAATGTGGCTATCTTTGGAATTAATTCCATAGAACACTTAGTCACAAACTAAGTTGGTGTCTTTACTTACATTACTAATGCTAGAAAAAATTAGATAGGGAATCAAATATAAATTTCAATGTTAGTTTAGTCAATTTTGCATAGGATATCATAAGCTTTTAGCTATTAATGTCACTTTAAGAATCTCAAGCTTTTGGAATTTTGTTGCAGAAAAGAAAGAAGAAGTGATGGGGAATCTTGGAAGCATATAATGAAAGAAAGAAGAAATGATGGAGAATCATGGTGAATGAAGTCACGGATACACAAGGATGGGAAGTCACATGAGTATTAAACTTTGTGCATTGGAAAGAAGTGAACTCACATGCATTGGGCACAAGGAAGCATGCTCCCCATGCCATGACCGAGCCTTATATGCTAATAGAACCATGCCTCCCCACCAACTTTCACATTAAATACTTCAACCATATTCATCAAACCTCATTCTTCATCATTCATTCCTCTACCCCCATAACCTCACTTAAGTACCCGAACTCATATTCAACCTCCAACATATTCCATGTTTCACAAATTCTAGCCTTGAGCCTAATCTTTACCCAACAAAACTCATGAAGCACCACATCTCCTCCACATAACCGAAACACTCAACCTCCCATCACCATCATTTTCTCTTCTCTAAGTCACCGTGCTCATCATATACCTCTCTCATTCACAACTATTTTCTTTATGCTTGAGGACAAGCATTGATCTAAGTTTGGTGTGGAAGATTCAACCCTTGCAAGTGAATCTCAATGGCCTCATCATCAAGGGATAGGAGAGAAGATGCCTATGATGAAAGAAGATTCAAATCCAAACACAATGAGCGGATCTTTAGTTGGATGTCAAGCAAAGATGTTGTTCCAGAGCTACCATTCAAGCTTAAAAAAGATGAATATCCTAAAATACAAAAGATAATCAGAAAAAGGGGATGGGAGCTTCTCTGTGATCAACCTCAAGAAGTGAGCATGCTTCTCATCCATGAGTTCTACACTAATGTGATAAGAGAATATGAAGATGAAGAACCTTACATGAGCTATGTAAGAGGTGTGGATGTTGATTTTAGCCGGACACCATCAATAGGGTGCTAAAGGTCAAGGCAAAACAGTTCAAGCGAGCTAGCTATGAAGAAAGGGTTGAAAATGACCCAAAATACATGGATGTGGTGAGCGACTTATGCAGGGTAGGCACGGATTGGGTGCTGGATTCACATGGACAACCACTCAAACTTCGGAGAGGTGATCTCATACCTCAAGCAAAAGGATGGCATGACATAGTGAGGAGATCATTGATGTCCACTTCAAATAATCTGAGGTCACGGTGAATAGAGCAATAATGATCCATTGCATAATGAAAGGAGGAGAAATCAATGTTGGAGACATTATAGCCAAGAACATCATTGACATAGCTCAAAAAGTCAAACAGGACAGCTGGCTAGGATATCCTAGTACCATTCTGCGCCTATGTGAAGAAGCTGGAGTGCCTCTGGAAGAATTTGGAGAAACTGATTAGTCTCTGTTGGAAAACCTCTTACTCGAGAAAGGTTGGAATTCATCACCACAACCCAATTGGAAAGGCAACCTTTAGCAAGAAGGAAGAAAAGGAAAGAAGCAAGACAAGAGGAGGAGCCTCAAGAAATGGAAGAACCTCATACCTTGAACATGAACCAACTCCAAGCCGCCTTGGAAGGGATTCTGGGCAATATTCACAAATTCAAAGAAGCCAAGAGGAACAAGCACAACAACAAAGGGACCTTTGGCAATTGATGGATCAACAAAGAGGGGTTCGAGTTCAATGGATGAACCAACAAAATGAGTACCAAGCATACATGATGGAACTACAACAAGAACAATATGCCAAGATGCAGGAAGCCATCAACAATTCAACTATGGAACATGAAAAAGCCATGGAGAAAGTGATACAAGAACAAGCTCAACTAAGGATAGAGCAAGCTCAGCAAAGAGAACTTCTCCATAGGTTGGATGCTAGACATGAAACACTCTACAGAGATTTCAATGAAAACAGAATGTTCAGGAAAGCCAGGCACAAGGACAGACTTGACTATGACATATGCACCCAAGAAAAGCTCAGTTACCTCTGTTCCACACCTCCATTGCTCACCCACAAATCAAACCTTTAATGAAGCTCGCAAGATATTTGAAGAGCAGGAACTTGCAAGGGTGAGATTTAATCAACGGAGGCTAAAGGAGACAATGATAAGCTCAGGAATTTGGCAAGAAGAGGGGGATGCAACAACAATGCAACAAGGAGAACGGAGAAGCAAAAAGAAAGAAGATCCAAAGGAGGATTCAACAACAAGCAACAAGGAGAGTTAAGAAGTAAAGAAACAAGATCCAAAGGGCAAAGGAAAGCAAGGAGAATCAAGCAAAGGAAAAGGGACATGAAGACTAAAGGTGGTGAAGTTCCTGTGTTTCTTTATGTCTTTATGTTTTATTAAATAAAGAAGATGTATGTCTGAAATATGGTATACCTTCTAGGATGCATTTTCTTTTTGAAGCATTGTCTTTTATGTTGCCCATTCCATGCATCACCACTCACAGATTTGGAATGGTTGCTTGTCTTTAATATTTTACTTGTCATTGGAATAAAAGATGTAGTTTGAGCAAGAACAGAGAAATCTAGCTTAAAAAGGATCATGTTGTCCCATAAGAAAAGTGCTAGCATACATGCATTTATTGTGAAAGAATCAGGTTCAATGAACTCAAAAGAATGCTTGCTATACAAGACTAGTTTGGTTAAGGATCACAAAGACTTTAACAGTAAAGCACAAATAACCTTGACAATAAAGAAAATAGAGTACAAAGAATGAAAGGCTAGGCATCAATGACAAATTTGGATATGTGTCTGTGGTGATTGATGTTAAGAGACATACTTGGGCTAGTAAATCCGAGGGGTGCTTCATCACCCGGTAACTTGAGTTAACTAACTCGGGATTATCGATTGAAAACCCACAATCAAGAGTAGCTCTATAACAGAACATTTAGCAACCCAAAGAGGTGCTGGACACCACTATCCAAACAAATTTCAATGTTATATGCCTGTGACTGAATGTGTTAAGGAAAGAGGCTTGAGTGAGTAAATCTTTAAGAGTGTCTCAACACTTAACAACTTGAACCAACTGGTTTGGGATTGTTGATTTAAAGCTTATGCTAAAGAGCCGCCTTAAGACAAGATTTCGAGCTTAATTGAAAAAAAAAAGGAAAAAAAAAAAGAAGGAAAAAGAATAAGCAGAAAAATTGGTTCAAGGATCATGTGCTAAGGTATGAAAGAAGTCTAGTGAAGTTAATCAATTTAGTAGTGAAGCAAGCATTTTAATTGAAAAAGTTGAATGTTGTGTTCAATTACAATAAATTAATGACCACACAAGTGAGGATGACATGCTCAATGAGAAATTACTCTCTGGAAGAACATTAAAGTCTTACATCTTAAATTCTTGTGACAAAGTCCATTATATTTTGCTTGAGGACAAGCAATACTTTAAGTTTGGTGTTGTGATGCAAGTGCATATTTGCTTTATTAGTTAGTTAGTTTAGTTAGTTTTAGCTTAATTTCACTCATTTTCTCTAAATAAACAAGTCATTTTATGAGTTTTGTTTCCATGCATGAGAGTACTTAGGAATGTGTTGATTCTAGCCAAATTCATGCACATGATTTAAGGAATGCATACATGAATGAGTATGAATGATCTCATGAAATTTATTGCATGAATTGGTAAGACTTTGAAGCTATTTCCCTTGTTGATGATAGGTGATGAAACAAGGATGCATGGAAGCAAGAATGATGCAAGCTGGGCAAGAAGTGGCGTTGCCAACTTGGACATAAGGGACGTTGTTCTTGGCAACGCCAGGAAGAGGAGTTGGCGTTGCCAACTTGGAGGATAAGGGGCGTTGTTCTTGGCAACGCCAGGCAGCCTTGGAAGCAAAGTTGGCGTTGCCAACTCTAGAACCAAGTTGCCAATGCCACACAAGCCACAAGCAAGCAAGCTTGGCCCTGAGGAAGACAAGAAGCAAAGTTGGCGTTGCCAACTTGAGAAGGGCGTTGCCAACGCACACACAAGCCACAAGCAAGCAAACTTGGCCCTGGAGGAAGAGCTGGCGTTGCCAACTCTAGAACCAAGTTGCCAACGCCCACACAAGCAAGGAACTTGAGCCATGAAGGAGTGTCGAGGGCGTTGCCAACGCCAAGAACCATGGGCGTTGTTGAAGGCAACGCCACACACACAAGCTTGGCCCTGGATGAAGTGAAGCACGTTGCCAACTTGAGGAGGGCGTTGCCAACGCCACACACAAGCAATTTTGGCACCAAAAGGAGCTCGAGCACGTTGTTGGAGCTAGGAAGCATTGGCGTGTTTGGCAACAACGCCAGGAATGGTTGCTTGGCTAGGCACCAAGTCTTGGTGCCAGCCAAGTTGCCAACGCCCAATGGCCTCACCATTCACGTTGCCAACGCCAAAATCAAGTTGCCAACGCCAAGCCTTGCCAACCAAGTTGCTAACGTTCCCAAGCCTTGCCAACCAAGTTGCTAACGTCCCCAAGCCTTGCCAACCAAGTTGCTAACGTCCACAAGCCTCACCATTCACGTTGCCAACGCCAAAATCAAGTTGCCAACGCCAAGCCTCACCATGCACGTTGCCAACGCCCATAGGCCTTGCATGCACGTTGCCAACGTGGGAAGCATTGTTTAGAGCCTTGGAAAGGGCTCGAGCACGTTGCCAACGTGCTGAAGAGAAGGAGTTATCCACAACAACGCCAGGAAATTGTGGTGCACGTTGCTAACTTGGAATATAAGGGCGTTATCCACAACAACTCCAACAAGGCAGCCTGAACATGTCCACTTCAATGGAAGATATCTTGAGCTACAGAGATCCAAATTGAGTGCTTCCAGTTGCGTTGGAAAGCTGACATTCAGAGCTTTCCAACCATATATAATAGTCTATGGTGGAGCACAAAATTGAAGCCAAACCAGAGTCATCTTTAGACCCTAAAAAGAAGAACATGAAGTGAAATTCAAGGGAGCTAGAGATGAGCCTTGGATGTGGGATCGAGCACGTTGCCAACGTGCATTAAGGGGGCGTGTTTTGCAACAACGCCAGCCTCAAGCCCCTGCCTTGGGAGGCTAGGCACGAGCACGTTGCCAACTTGGGGTTGAAGGTGCGTTTTTGGCAACAACTTGGCAGTTTGACCTTACCTTCTTTGAGGAAGCATAACTTGAGCTAGGAAAGTCCAAATGAGGTGATTCTAGTGGCATTGAAAATAGACATCAAGAGCTTTCCAATGATGTATAATAGTCCATATTGAGGCAGAAGGTTGACACTCAAATTCTGGGCTACATTAGCATGAAAGTAGAGCCAAGAAGAGGAAAAGCAAGTTGTTTGCAACAACTTGGGCTAGCAACGCCCAAGTCTCAAACTCACTTCCAGGAAATTGTCATCCACGTTGCCAACGTGCACTAAGGCCTGAGTTATTGCCAACAACACCCCTCAATGGGCCAGAATTGGTGTCAACTTGCTCTACTTCCCCTATTCATCACAAAGGCCAAAACTTCTTCAATGGAGCCAAGAATTCAACAAAGAGGAAGCCCATATTGCCAACCCAATTCAAGATCTTTGAAAGAGTTTTGGGAACTAGTATAAATAGAGATTGAGTTTGTACTTGTAGAGGACTTTTACACTTTTACTTTACTTTTTGACACTTAGACATTTTTACACTTTTGAGCACTTGTATTGGAGAACTCTTTGGTACTTCCGGGAGGATACCCGGAGAGCATTTTTCTTTGATTCTTATTGGAATTTTTCTTCTTCAATTTCAAGTTCTAAGCATTTCATCTTCTTCTTCTTCTTCCTTTACATTTAGTTTAATTTTGTTGATGGCAATTGTTGTTGAAATTGGAGCAATGACTCACTAAACCCCACTTTCATTAGGGGAGGAGCTCTGTTTGTTGGAATGGATTGATGAACCCATCTTTCTCCTCAATTCTAGTGGTTGATTTAAAGAGGGAACTCTTGATCTTCACAGATTCAACCACCATCGAGAGAGGGGTTAATCTATATGAATTATGTGGTGAGTTTGAGGAATGAGCCACATAATTCAGTTTAGAGTTCATCCTTTCATGATTTCTTTAATCAATATACCTTGGTTAGTATGTGAGATGTAACTCTCCTTGGTTGAGATTATAGAAATTGTGTGGCTGGATAATATATGAGCTTCATCTTTCTCATGAACAATTAGATCACGAGAGTGGCAATTGGTTATGTTGAGAGAGATTGAATCACCAAGAGATTGGGGTTCAATCACCCACTTGCCATAGATCTATACCCATGATTGAGAAGGATTTGACTAACATCAATTCATGAAAACTAGCATCTCTGATCCCTAATGATCCTCTCTATCATTAATTCTTATTTCTCTTGTTCTTAGTGTTTGAAAACCCATTGCCCAACTCCCTTCTACATCCTGTCAATTTACTATTCTTGTTATTACATTCTGTTCCTTTATTTCTTGCCATTTACTCTTATGTTCTTTAAATTTCTGCAACCTTAATTCCTTGCAATTATCTTGATGTCATTTAAGTTTCTTGCACTTTAAGTTTCCGTCATTTACTTTCATTTTATTTCTCTATTCTAGTTCTTTACATTTTGTGTCATCTACATTCTTGCAATTATGTTCAAAAATCAAAATGCTCATGAAATCAAAAATATGTTTGCTTGACTAAATTTACCATTAACTAAAGTTGCTTAATCTACCAATCTTCGTGGGATCGACCTCACTCTTTGTGAGTTTTATTACTTGATACGACCCGGTATACTTGCCGGTTATACGTAAATTCTAATTTTTACGTATCACCTAGGTAATTCACCTCTTCCATTGAAGGGTTCTCAGGATCATAGGCTTCTTCCTCAGATGAAGCATCCTTAGTACTGCCAGGTGCATTTTGCATTCCAGACAGACTTTGAGAAATCAAATTGACTTGTTGAGTCAATATCTTGTTTTGAGCCAGAATGGCATTCAGAGCATCAATCTCAAGAACACCTTTCTTCTGACTTGTCCCATTGTTCACAGGATTCCTTTCAGAAGTGTACATGAATTGGTTATTTGCAACCATTTCAATGAGTTCCTGAGCCTCTGTAGGCGTCTTCTTCAGATGAAGAGATCCTCCAGCAGAGCTATCCAAAGACATTTTGGATAGTTCAGAGAGACCATCATAGAAAATACCTATGATGCTCCATTCAGAAAGCATGTCTAAGGGACATTTTCTGATTAATTGTTTGTATCTTTCCCAAGCTTCATAGAGGGATTTGCCATCCTTCTGTCTGAAGGTTTGGACTTCCACTCTAAGCTTACTCCATTTTTGAGGTGGAAAGAACTTTGCCAAGAAGGCATTGACTAGCTTTTCCCAAGAGTCCAGGCTATCTTTAGGTTGTGAATCCAACCATATTCTAGCTCTGTCTCTTACAGCAAAAGGGAATAGCAGTAGTCTGTAGACCTCAGGGTCAACCCCATTAGTCTTGACTGTGTCACAGATTTGCAAGAACTCAGCTAAAAATTGATGAGGATCTTCCATTGGAAGTCCATGGAACTTGCAATTCTGTTGCATTAGAGAAACTAGTTGAGGCTTAAGCTCAAAGTTGTTTGCTCCAATGGCAGGGATAGAGATGCTTCTCCCATAGAAGTCGGGAGTAGGTGCAGTAAAGTCACCCAGCACCTTCCTTGCATTGTTGGCATTGTTGTTGTTTTCGGCTGCCATGTGTTGTTCTTCTTTGAAGAATTCGGTCAGGTCCTCTAAAGAGAGTTGTGCTTTGGCTTCTCTTAGCTTTCTCTTCAAGGTCCTTTCAGGTTCAGGGTCAGCTTCAACAAGAATGCCTTTGTCTCTGCTCCTGCTCATATGAAAGAGAAGAGAACAAGAAGATGTGGAATCCTCTATGTCACAGTATAGAGATTCCTTGAGATGTCAGAGGAAAAGAAAATAGAAGAAAGAAGGTAGAAGAATTCGAACTTGATGAGATAAAGTTCGAATTGTGCATTAAGAAGGAGTAGTACTCCATAAATAGAAGGATGTGAGGAGGAGGGAAGAGAATTTTCGAAAATTAATTAGAAAGATGTCAAAAACATTTTAAAAATTGATTGATAATTTTCGAAAATTGAAAGTGGAGAAGAAATCAAGTGATTTTGAAAAAGATTTTGAAATTAGAAGTTAAAAAGATTTGATTGAAAACTGATTTTGAAAAAGATGTGATTAAAGAGATATGATTGAAAAGATTTGATTTAAAAACAATTTTAAAAGATATGTTTTGAAAACAATGTTTTAAAAGATTTGATTTTGAAAATTAATGACTTGCCTAACAAGAAAAGATATGATTCAAACATAAAACCTCTCTCAGCAGAAAAGGCAACATATTTGAGATGTTCAATCAAATCATTAATTGTTAGTAAGTATCTTTGAAAAAGGAAAGAAATTGACTTTGAAAACATTTGATTGAAAAGATATGATTTGAAAAAGATTTGATTTTGAAAAACTTTGAAAACTTGAAAAAAATAGATTTTGAAAACAAAATCTTCCCCCTAGCACCATCCTGGCGTTAAACGCCCAGAATGGTATACATTCTGGCATTTAACGCCCAAAATGCTACCTCTTTGGGCGTTAAACGCCCAACCAGGTACCCTGGCTGGCGTTTAAACGCCAGTCTGTCTTCTTCACTGGGCATTTTTGAATGCTCAGCTTTTTCTGTGTAATTCCTCTGCAGTATGTTCTGAATCTTCAATTCTTTGTATTATTGACTTGAAAAGACACCAATTAAAAATTTTGGATTTTTAATAATCAAAATGCAACAAGAATCAAATAACAATGCATGCAAGACACCAAACTTAGCAGTTTGTATACTACTGACACTATATGAGACACATAACACTCAAGCCAAAAGAATTCAAAGATCAGAGTAAGCAATCATCAAGAATTACTTGAAGATCCTTAAGATATATGAATGAATGTATGCAATTGACACCAATCTTAAGATGAGACTAGTGTCTCAATAAGGAACATGACATATTTTTGGTTTTTATGATCTTTTTGAATTTTTTTTTGTGATTTTCGAAAGTTAAGTGGAAAAAGATATCAAAATTCTTAATGAGAATTCCAGGAATCAGTGCAATGCTAGTCTAAGACTCCGGTCCAGGAATTAGACATGGCTTCACAGCCAGCCAAGCTTTCAAAGAAAGCTTCGGTCCAAAACACTAGACATGGCCAAAGGCCAGCCAAGCCTTAGCAGATCACTGCTCCAAAGCAAGATTGATAAAAATCAACAAGCTCTGTGATGATAAGTTGAAACCTCGGTCCAATGAAATTAGACATGGCTTCTCAGCCAGCCAGATTTCAACAAATCATCATGAAACTCTAGAATTCATCTTCAAGAATTTCGAAAAAAAATACCTAATCTAAGCAACAAGATGTACCGTCAGTTGTCCAAACTGAACAATCCCTGGCATTGTTACCAAAAGCTTGCTCAAAACTTGAACAATCCCCGGCAACGGCGCCAAAAACTTGGTGCGCAAAATTGTGATCACTACAACTTCACACAACTAACCAGCAAGTGCACTGGGTCGTCCAAGTAATACCTTACGTGAGTAAGGGTCGATCCCACGGAGATTGTTAGTATTGAAGCAAGCTATGGTCATCTTGTAAATCTTAGTCAGGCAAACTCAGATGTATATGGTGATGAACGAAAATAACATAAAAGATAAAGATAGAGATACTTATGTAATCCATTGGTAGGAACTTCAGATAAGCGCATGAAGATGCCTTCCCTTCCGTCTCTCTGCTTTCCTACTGTCTTCATCCAATCCTTCTTCTTCCTTTCCATGGCAAGCTCGTGTAGGGTTTCACCGTTGTCAATGGCTACCTCCCATCCTCTCAGTGAAAGCGATTGCATATGCTCTGTCACAGCATAGCAGAATTCAGCTGTCGGTTCTCGGTCAGGCCGGAATAATATCCATGATACTTTTGCGTCTGTCACTAACGCCCCGCCTGCTAGGAGTTTGAAGCACGTCACAGTCATTCAGTCATTGAATCCTACTCAGAATACCACAGACAAGGTTAGACCTTCCGGATTCTCTTGAATGCTCCCATCAGTTCTAGCTTATACCACGAAGATTCTGGTTAAGGAATCCAAGAGATAACTACTCAATCTAAAGTAGAACAGAGGTGGTTGTCAGGCACATGTTCATAGTTGAGAATGATGATGAGTGTCACGGATCATCACATTCATCAAGTTGAAGAACAAGTGATATCTTGGACAAAGAACAAGCGGAATTGAATAGAAGAACAATAGTAATTGCATTAATACTCGAGGTACAGCAGAGCTCCACACCTTAATCTATGGTGTGTAGAAACTCCACCGTTGAAAATACATAAGCATAAGGTCTAGGCATGGCCGAATGGCCAGCCTCCCAATGATCTAAGATAGCATAAAACGAAGATAGCTACCAAAGTCTTTTTATACAATAGTAAAAGGTCCTACTTATAGATAACTAGTAGCCTAAGGTTTACAGAAATGACATAAAAATCCACTTCCGGGCCCACTTGGTGTGTGCTTGGGCTGAGCAATGAAGCAATTTCGTGTAGAGACTCTTCTTGGAGTTAAACGCCAGCTCTTATGCCAGTTTGGGCGTTTAACTCCCATTTGGGTGCCAGTTCCAGCGTTTAACACTGGGATTTCTTGAGGTGACTTTGAACGCCGGTTTGGGCCATCAAATCTTGGGCAAAGTATGGACTATCATATATTGCTGGAAAGCCCAGGATGTCTACTTTCCAACGCCTTTGAGAGCGCGCCAATTGGGCTTCTGTAGCTCCAGAAAATCCACTTCGAGTGCAGGGAGGTCAGAATCCAACAGCATCTGCAGTCCTTTTTAGTCTCTGAATCAGATTTTTGCTCAGGTCCCTCAATTTCAGCCAGAAAATACCTGAAATCACAGAAAAACACACAAACTCATAGTAAAGTCCAGAAAAGTGAATTTTAACTAAAAACTAATAAAAATATACTAAAAACTCATCTAAAACTACCAAAAACATACTAAAAACAATGCCAAAAAGTGTATAAATTATCCGCTCATCATCAATCGAAAACCAATCCCCGGCAACGGCGCCATAAACTTGATGCTACGATTTTAGGAAATTGCACGATCGGCAAAAATTCCTTCCGGCAAGTGCACCGGTTATCGTCAAGTAAAAACTCACAATAGAGTGAGGTCGAATCCCACAAGGATTGGTTGAGTGAGCAATTCGGATTAGAAGTGTGTTCTAGTTGAGCGGAATCAAGATTTAGATGAGAATTGCGGAATGTAAAATTGGCGGGAAACGTAAATGGCAAGAAATTGAAATTGCGGAATCTTAAATTGCATGAATTAAAGAGCGAGAAGCTAAATTGCTGAAATTAAAAAGGGATCGGGGTGATTGCATGAATTTAATTGCAGAATGTAAAGAGAAAGTGGTAGATCAGAAATGGGGAATTCATTGGGTTTCAGGAGATATTGAGATCTCCGAATCAAAACATTTTTATCCCTTCCTCAACCAATGCATTCATTGAATTTTGCTTGGCAATCTTATATGATTGGATCCCAATCCCTTGGCTCACCAATTCTCTCTAAAAACAAACAAATTCCCAATCCCTTGGTTTAAATGTTCATAAGAAGAGATGATGCTCGATCACTGATTATACCACACAGTTTCATGAACCACAATTTGGTAGGATTACATGTCACAATATCCATCCAAACCCCAATCCAATTCACTGTGAGAAAGCTTCTCTAGCATGAATCCTCCATTCCTTTCCCAAGGTTCCGAAGGATTCCAATTATGGATAGTTTCTTTCCCAAGACAACTAACCAATGGAATTAGATCGAGAAGCTTTCTAACAAAAATTCAAGAGAAAAGATTGAAGAAGAAGATAAAAACTATTATTGATTCATTGAATTACAATAGAGCTCCCTAACCCAATGAAAGGGGGTTTAGTGAGTCATAGCTCTGAATTCAATTACAAAAAGTATGAAAACTAGAAAAATGATCAAAAGTCCTTTTTACTAACTTAAATTCTATCCTATTTATACACTTTCTAAATTGAGCTTCTGTTGTGTTTCTTGGGCTTTGAGGCCTTTCCCTGATTTCCTTTTGCTTTGGGTTTATGATCCATAATCCTGATGAGGCTGCTGATCCAACTCTGTAACATTCATTGAGCCAACTTAGTGATAATCAAGTAATGACACATGACTCAACAAATTGAAATTCCAGACTCATCAATTCTTCAGGCCCAATCCCATAAACCATGATATTCAATTGGGTTTCATACCAGAGTACGTTTAAGTTAATGTTTGTGCTCAAATGCTAACTTAAAACTGCAATATCTTTGGCCCAGAAACCTTTTCAAATAGTGGCGTTTAAGTTGCAGTTTAAGCTTAAACTGCAACTTAAACGCCAGACACTTCCAGTGATGCCTTTTGTGGAAGCACGTTTAAGTTCCAGTTTAAGCTTAAACTGGAACTTAAACGTTGGACACTCCTTGAGGTGGTATAACTCAAGCACGTTTAAGCTTCAGTTTAAGGTTAAACTGAAGCTTAAACGTGGAAATGGAAGAAAGCAACCATGGAGGGTAAAGTAGTCGAACACGTTTAAGCTTCAGTTTAAGGTTAAACTGAAGCTTAAACGTGGAAATGGAAGAAAGCAACCCTGGAGTGTGGAATGGTCGAACACGTTTAAGCTTCAGTTTAAGGTTAAACTGAAGCTTAAACGTGGAAATGAAGAAAGCAACCTGGAGGAGAATTTTGGTCGAACACGTTTAAGCTCCAGTTTAAGGTTAAACTGGAGCTTAAACGTGGAAATGGCTCCCTGGTGCATTTCTCATTTCTGGCGTTTAACTTCCAGTTTAAGGTTAAACTGGAGGTTAAACGCCACTTTCAGCTTTTCCTCAAGTTTCATGATTTTGGCGTTTAAGCTCCAGTTTAAGCTTAAACTGGAGCTTAAACGCCACTGATAGTTCCCAGCATTATATGGCTTGGCAGTTTAAGTTCCAGTTTAAGCTTAAACTGGAACTTAAACTCCACATGTGATATTCAAGCTTCCTTTATTGATTTTGTTGCTTCCTTGCCTAGCCTCTTCTTCCCTGAAATCATCCAAACAACTGCATCAAAGTCTTGCAAAATTTCATGAGAAATCTTCCATTCATAGCATTCAAGTAATATAACTAAAAACTCATGGAATTTGCATCAAAATCATACTGTTTGGATGGTTGATTGCTTTGTTATTCATTTAACCATTCTTGGTTACTTTAAGCTCAAGAAAATGCATAAAACAACTAAAACTAACAGAAAAATGCTAGTGAAACTAGCCTAAGATGCCTTGGCATCATCGTCTACTCTTTCACTTGAGTGGGTAAAACTTATCTCTGTTCGTTTTCCTATCCCACTTGAGTAGAGTATTTTTGAAACGGACGGCCAACTCAGGAAGCTTTGTGGCATAAAGCGTAAGAGGAGACAGTTTAGTGGTTGGAATTGCAAATCAAGGCTCATAAAGGTTGATACTTCAAGAGATAGATGTAAGGACTCAACAAGTGATAATTTGGTTAGATCCAAAAGAAGAGTTTAGTACTTTGTAGAGAATTCAGACTGGTTGCCACCCAATTGGAACAATGATGATCCACTTCAAGAGGGTGTAGAAACAAGATTTGGGATCCAGGCATATATGAGGATCAAATTTGGGAGCTCAAAGTTTGTGAAGAGCTCCATCAAAGCTTGAGAAATTTACTTGGTATTAATAGAGCTTATTGGAAGTCCAAGCATTGGTGAAAGTTTCAGGATGAGTTAAAGCACAAGCCAGCATGACAAAGAGCTCACTAAATGTCCAACTTAAGGACTTTAACTAAAAGTGCTAGGTGGGAGACAACCCACCATGGTATGATCGTTCCTTTTTCAATTATAATTTTATTTAGTTTTGTTTGTTTTTGAGTTTTATTTTATTTCATTGAACTTGGAGTTATTCATAACATCTGCATCAGCATTTGCATACTACATTATGCATTTTGCATATAAAAAAAAAGCACGCGACGCGTGAGCGTCGATGACGCATTTGCGTCACAAGTGCATTTGGAAGAAAAGAAAAGTGAACCAATAGTCGCGCGAGAGCATGGTTGGAGGCGTGCCTCAGGCACGAATACGCCCACGCGACCGCGTCGCTGACGCGTTTGCATCGTTTGCGAAATAGCCTCCTAACACGTCTACGTCACTCACGCATATGCGTGGCCCTGTAAAATCGACGTAAATGGGTGTACGGCAGCAAGTTATGTTGGAGCTGGGCTAGACTCGTGCTAGAAGCCCAAGCCATCCCACGCGAACGCGTGCCCCACGCGGCCGCATCGTTTTCCAAAAACGGCCATCCACGCGATCGCGTCAACCACGCGAACGCGTCACCCTAAAATTGGCAAAAAGAGTTTTGAATAGAGAGTTACGCAAATGCGAGGCTGCACTCGCGCCAATTGCACAAATCAGGCCACGCGATCGCGTGACCCACGCGTCCGCGTCATCTGACCCTATTGCGTACCACGCGATCGCGTCATTCACGCGTCCACGTCGCTTGCGCCGCATAACTTATCTAAATTAGCGCTAATTATCTTATCTTTTCTAATCCTAATTTCTTTTATCTTTTCTTCTTTCTTTCTTACTTTATCTCTTTCACTTCTCCTTCTTCTTCACTTTCATTATTTTTTATTTATTTGCATACTTTCATTCATTGCATTTTAATTTAGTGCATATTTTTATTTTCTTTTCTAAATTCATTATTTTTCCTTTGGTGTTGAATTTTCTTATTTCACTGTTGCATCTTCTCTTGAATTATTTTCGGTGCTTCATGACATGTTTTATTCTGATTGGGTATTATTATTCATAAGTCAATGCTAATTTTATAATATTGGTATTCCTTTTGCATTGACATGAACTTATACTATCTTGCATTACCCACACTCTCTTCCCCTTTGTTGCAATTTTTGCACCATTGATATGCCATGTACTTTTACTGTTTTCTCACTTACATGTTGTAGCTACCATGTAATTGAGACCCTTATTATTTGGCATTACCCACTCATATTTTATTTATTTTCTATCATTGTTTTTGGGTTCCTATTCTTCTTTTTCTCTTCTTTTAGGCTGGCCACCGACGAAGGAAGAAACGTCTAAATAGGGAGACTAACAAGTCTATCTGCACAAATCTTTGGAGAAAAGCGCCAGTTGGAACCGCTCATCCACCTGCACATCTTAGCATGCACCGAGAACGGTGCAATCTTTAAGTGTGGGGAGGTTGATACTGATCTCCGTGGGTTAGTACCTTCATATCTCAACACCAATGTTTAAATTTTCTTTATTAAATTAGTTGTTGCATTTGTATGTTTGTTTGATTTTGTGCATATTTTACCACTTGGTTGAAGTAATATTTTCTTTTTCAAGAAACTTTTTATAGCAATTCATTAATTTGAATTAAACTTTTTGAAAAACTTGTTTGAAGAAATTTTATTTGAAACATGGTTTAGAGCTCGAACACACAAAACCAGTGAGATTTTGAGCCTATTTGGATTGGTTGCATTTTACCAACCAATATTTTATTTTGGTGTGTTGTTCTCTCTAACATTGTGATCTTTGTCTTGCTTAATTCTATATTTCCATTGTTTGATGTATGCATACTCTTATATGATTGAGGCCTTGTTTCACTCAACTTACATACCCATATGGCCTTACCCTTTCATTATCCTTTGCAAACCAAATTGAGCCTATTTTACCCCTTTGTTCTTTACTTTAGCTCATCACTAACTCTAAGCGGAAAACAATAATGTCCTTAATTTGAATCCTTGATTAGCTTAGACTAGTGAGAGTGCTCATGAATTAAGTGTAGGGAAAATGGGTTTGGAAACGTTTGGTTTGGGAATTGAGTATGTTAGACTTTGTGTGAAAATGTGAAAAATGTTAAGAACATGTTTATGCATTCAATACTTTAATCATATGCATTGAAAAAGGAAAGAAAAAAAATAGATTAAGAAAAGAAAAATAGAAAAAGAAAAAAAACATAAATAAAAAAAAGAGAGAAAAAGAAAAGAAAAAAAGCAAATAATAAAAAGGGGACAAAATGTCCCAAGTTAAGTAATAATATCAATGCATATGAGTTGTACTTAAATTTGGGATGCATGAATGTGTGGTAAAGATACTTAATGGGCAGTTAGATCTTGCATTGTAATTACATGGATTGTCCTAAGTTAGGTAGGAAAATTTTAAGTTAATTAAAGATTCAGATTTTAGTCCACTTGGCCAAATACAATCCTACCTTGACACTAACCCCATTACAACCCTTAAAAGACCTCTTGATATGTGTATCGGTGCATTAAATTTTTGTTGATTGTTAGATGAAGAGCAATCCTTAGAAAGCAAGATTAGTAGAGAATTGAGAGAATCAAACCTCAAACAAGCGATTAGAGTGTATACACTTCCAGTGAGGGTTCGATGCTCGATTCCTTGTTCCATGCTTTCATGAGCTATTTTCTTCTTGCAAGTCATTTGTACTTTATTTTGTGATTTGAATTAGTGAAATCCAGTTCATATTTGTTCTTGAAAGATTTATTTACTTTTTCACCAAGTAGGTAGAATCATTTTAGCATGTAGTTGCATTCATATACATAGGTTGCATTTCATGAGTCCCACTTTCCCTTCTACATTCTCTTTGTCTCCTTGAGCTTAGCATGAGGACATGCTATAATGTTTAAGTGTGGAGAGGTTGATAACCACTATTTTATGGTTTATCTTGTGCTAAATTGAGTGGTTTTTATCAACTTTTCACCCACTTATTCATATGAATTGCATGATATTACAATTCCCTCCCAAATTTATTCTATGATTTAAAACTTGCTTCCTAAATCTTTAAATTGTGTATTTTAATTTCTCTTTTATACCATTCGATGCCGTGATTTGTGCATTATGTGTTTCAGGCTTCATAGGGCAGAAATGGCTTAGAGAATGGAGAGAAAGCTTGCAAAAATGGAAGGAACATAAGAAATTAAGGAGACGACCAGCAAGAAGCGACGCGGACGCATGGCTCACACGACCGCGCGAAATGGAGGAAATCGCAGTGACGCGCTCACGTGCCTGATGCAAACGCGTGGACTGGAAGCTACACGAGTGACGCGAGCGCATGGACGACGCGTACGCGTGGCAAGGAAAAATGCTGAATGACGCGCACGCGTGGACAACGCGTACACATGACTTGCGCGAACTGCAGAATTAATAGAAAATGCTGAGGGCAATTTTGGGCCGCGTTTTGACCCAGATTTTGGCCCAGAAACATAGATTAAAGTCAGGGAACATGCAGAGACTCAAGATATTAGATCATACACATAATCTTAGGTTTTAGATGTAGTTTTTAGAGAGAGAGGTTCTCTCCTCTCTCTTAGGATTTAGGATTAGGATTCCTCTTAAAGGAATTAGGATTTCTTCTTCTCAATTTTCAGGTTCAATGTTCCTTTTATTTATTTTCTCTATTTAGTTTATGAACTCTTTATGTTTAGATTGATTTCCTTTTATTAATGCAATTTGAGGTATTTCAGATCTATGATTTTATTTAGCTTTTTACATTCTTAGCTTTGGTTGATTAATTGAGGACATTTAAGTTATCAAACTCAACTGTTGATTGAAATTGGAATTACTGATTGATCTGGATCACTCTAAAGCTAGTACTTCCATAGGGATTGACTAGGACTTGAGGATCAAGCTAATTAGTCTGCTTGACCTTCCTTTGTTTAGTAAAGGCTGACCAAGCGGGGTTGAAACCCAATTCTCATCACACCCGATAAGGATAACTAGGATAGGAATTCCAGTTCTCATACCTTGCCAAGAGTTTTTCAATTAATTTATTTCCCTTGCAATTTATTTTCCTTGCTCAATATTTCAAAAAACCCAAAAATACTATTTTCCATAACCAATAATAAAACACACCTCCCTGCAATTCCTTGAGAAGACGACCCGAGGTTTGAATACTTCGGTTATTTATTTTTATTGGGTTTACTTAAGTGACAAACAAAACTTTTGTACAAATGGATTTTCTGTTGGTTTAGAAACTATACTTACAACGCGATTATATTTGTGCAATTCTTTACCGATAGAAAATCCGATCGTCATGTTCCCCAATAGCCTTGAAGTTAGCTATGTCTGCAAACCAAGGGGCTACTTAGATCATTATCAATTGCTCATCACGGAAGCTTTCATTCACTGCAAATTGGTGCTTCTCTTCTTCTTGTGGGATCCTTGAGAGTCAGCCACTTTGTTCTCTGCTCCACTCCTGTCTTTAATCTCAATGTCAAACTCTTGGAGTAGCAGGATCCATCTTATTAATCTGGGCTTAGATTCTTGTTTGGTAAGCAAGTATTTGAGTGTTGCATGATCAGTGAATACAATTACTCTAAAACCAATAAGATATGATCTAAACTTGTCAAAAGCAAATACTATGGCTAAAAGTTCTTTCTCTGTAGTGGTGTAGTTCCTTTGATTCTCATTAAGGACCTTGCTAGCATAGTAACTAACATGTAGTAGCTTGTCTTTCCTCTGTCCTAGAACGGCACCAACAGCAAAATCAGATGCATCACACATTAATTCGAAGGGAAGATCACAGCTAGGTGGTGCTATAATAGGTGCAGAGGAGAGTCTATTCTTAAGTTCATCAAAGGCTACCATGCACTCTCTATAAAAAACAAAGGGAGTATTTAAGACAAGTAGGTTGCTAAGAGGTTTTGCAATCTTTGAAAAATCTTTAGTAAACCTCCTATAGAACCCAGCGTGTCCCAAAAAGCTTCTGATTGCCTTGACATTGCAAGGTGGAGGTAACTTCTCTATTACTTCCACCTTTGCCTTGTCCACTTCTATGCCATTTTTAGAAATCATGTGACCAAGAACCACTCCTTCAGTTACCACAAAATGAAACCTCTCCCAGTTTAAAACCAGGTTGGTTTCTTGGCATCTTTTTAGCACTAGGGCAAGATGACATAGGCAATCAGAATATGAATTTCCAAACACGGAAAAGTCGTCTATGAATACTTCTATGAACTTCTCAACCATGTCTGAAAAGATGGAGAGCATGCACCTTTGGAATGTTGCAGGTGCATTGCACAATCCAAAGGGCATTCTCCTATAAGCAAAGACTCCATAGGGATAAGTAAAAGATGTTTTCTCCTAGTCCTTAGGATCCACAACTATTTGGTTGTAGCCAGAGTAACCGTCCATGAAGCAGTAGTATTCATGTCCTACGAGTCTTTCAAGCATCTGGTCCATGAAGGACAGGGGAAAGTGGTCTTTTCGGGTAGCTTCATTGAGTTTCTGATAGTCAATGCACATACGCCATCCAATCACTGTCCTTGTGGGTATCAGTTCATTCTTTTCATTTGACACAACGGTGATCCCTCCCTTCTTTGGGACTACTTGCACTGGGCTTACCCAAGGGCTATTTGAGATGGGGTAGATCACCCCTGCTTGCCACAACTTCAACACTTCTTTTTGAACCACTTCATTCATGGTTGGATTCAGCCTCCTTTGTTGTTGCCTTGAAGGTTTGGCATCTTCCTTAGGTAGGATCTTGTGCATGCACATTGAAGGACTGATCCCTTTTAAATTTGAAAGTGTTCAGCCTATAGCATCCTTGTGTTATCTCAGCACTTGGATAGGTTCTTCTTCTTGTTCTTTACTCAAGCTTGAATTGATGATCACTGGGTAAGTGTTGTTGTCACCCAAGTATTCATATTTCAAGCTTGGTGGTAGGGTCTTCAGCTCTAATTTAGGTATCTCCACTTCCTTGTTATCCTTATGGTTCAGCATGACCAAATTTTCCTTGGTTCCTTGTGGTATTTCTTCACTTGATGCTTGTTGTTCTAGCTCCATAGTCCCTTCATATTATTCTTCTTCCAAAACTCCTTGAACTATCTGTTTGATGGTGTCTACCATCATGCACTCTCCTATGGATTCCTTGGGGTAACTCATTGCATTAAAGATGTTGAAGACCATCTTTTCTTCATGCAATCTCAAGATTAGTTCCCCTTTTTGCACATCAATGATGGCTCCAGCAGTAGCTAGGAATGCTCTTCCTAGGATGATTGATGTATTAGCCTCTTCTTCTATATCCAGCACAACAAAGTCAGCTGGAAAAATGAATTCTCCCACTTTCACCAACAAATCTTCCACTACCCCATGTGAAAACTTAAATGTTTTGTCAGCCAATTGAAGTACCATTCTTGTTGGTTTGGCCTCCTTAATCTTCATCCTCCTCATCATGGGTAGAGACATGAGATTGATGCTGGCTCCCAGGTCACACAAGGCTTTTTCAATATTAATATCCCTTCTGATGCAGGGGATTTGGAAGCTTTCTGGGTCCTTCATTTTCTGAGGAAGTTTCTTTTGTATGATGGCACTACATTCCTCAGTTAGCACTATGGTTTTTTTTCTCCCCAGTTTCTTTTTCTTGTCATGAGCTCCTTCAAAAATTTGGCATAAAGTGGCATTTGCTCTAATGCTTCAGCAAATGGTATGTTGATTTGGAACTTCTTGAAGATCTCTAAGAATATAGAGAACTGGCTTTCCTTCTCATCTTTCCTCAGCCTTTGTGGGTATGGTGCCTTTGGCACGTAAGGCTTCAAGGTTAGCTTTGGTGAAGGTGGGTTAGGGGCCTCTTCTTCGTTCTTGTTTCCATGCTCTTCTGCAACCTCTTCTACTTGGTTACTCTTGCTTGTGGTTACTTCTTCTGTAACGTTTCCGCTTCTGAGTGTAATGGCTTTGCATTCCCCTCTTGGGTTGGCCATGGTGTCACTAGGAAATGTATGTGTGGGCATTGGGATCTGCTTGGATAGAATTCCCACTTGTGCTTCCAGCTTTGAGATTGCTGCACCTTGATTCTTCAGATTTGATCTGTATTATTCTTGATTGGCGTCTATCCTTCTATCAGTCTGCATTTGTCTTTCCATAAGAGTGGAGACGGCTCCTGTAAGCTGTGATGATAGTTGTGCTATTGCATCCTCCATCCTCTCAAAGTTGCTCTTGATTTCACATGGTTGCATGGTTAAGGGTGGTGTGTCTTGATGGTGGTTGTTGTGTGTTTGTTGGTTGCCATGGTATGAAGTGTTTTGTGAGTTATGGTAAGGTCTATGGTTGCCTACTTGATGATTGAGGTTGTGAGTGTTGTATTAATTTGATGGATAAGGTTTGTGGTCCTCATTATGGGTTTGTTGGTTTTCCCACCCAAAATTTGGGTGGTTCTTCCAACCTGGATTATATGTCTTGGAGTTGGGGTTATATGGTGGTCTGAATGAGTTGTTCATATAATTTGCTTGCTCCCATTCACCTTGAGCTTCGGGTGCATCTTCTTCTTGAGGTGGTGCTTGAGCTTGGACAACTGAGACTTGGCCAGCCTCCATATTCTTGGTTAAGGCTGCTAGTTGTGCTGCAATGGCCTTGTTTTAAGCTAACAAGGCATCCACAGAATTGATTTCTAGCACTCCGTTCTTCTAAGTTCTTTCTAAAGCATAGAAATACTCATTCTCAACTACAGTCTCGATGACATCTCGGGCTTATTCGATAGTCTTCTTCATGTTGAGTGAGCCTTCTGAAGAGTGGTCCACAGCCTTCTTTGCTTCATATGATAGCCCTTCATAAAAGATGTATAGTTGAACCCATTCATTGAACATTTCTGGAGGCACTTTCTTGTCAAATCTTTGAACCTCTCCCAGGCCTCATAGAGTGTTTCACCATCTTGCTACCTGAATGTTTGCACCTCAGTTCTCAATCTGTTGACTCGCTGTGGAGGGTAAAATCTTGCTAGAAATTTGTTCACAACGTACTCCCATGTGGTTAAACTTTCCTTGGGGAATGCTTTCAACCACTTTGCTGCCTTGTCTCTGAGTGAGAAAGGGAACAAGAGTAGCCTGTCGGTGTCAGGGTGTACACTATTGGACTTTACAGTGTCGCATATCCTCAAAAATGCAGTGAGATGTTGATTTGGATCCTCTTGAGCACATCCTCCATATGAACAATTATTTTGGACAAGTGTGATGAGTTGGGGTTTCAACACAAAGTTATTGGCATGGATTGTTAGCTTTAGGATGCTGCTGTCACAGTTTCCTGGATTTGGGTTGATGTAGGAGCCCAAGACTCTTCTCTCTTGCCCAACATGATTGCCGACTTCCTCTCCAACATGGTTATGTACTTCTTCCTCCATGGTGGTTTCTAGATCTTCCTCCACTTCTTCCTCTCCAACTATGCCTTTGCCTCTTGCTTCCCTCCTTAATCTAAGGAAGGTCCTCTTAGGTTCAATATCGAAGGGGGATACAGTTCCTCCTCTTCTACCTGTTATACACTTAGCAAATAGCCAGCAGAGAACAAGTAAAGTGAAAAAAAATCTTGTTGAAATTAGTGGTTAGCTTTGTTGGTGCAATTAATCAAACAGTTAGAATGATGGAAATATGGACAATGGATAACTAAAATGATTCCAGCAAATAGATAGAAATAGTAATAAAAACATGGAGAAAAGAATTTAGGATCAATAACAAAATAACAAGGTAATTAAAATGCTTAATCTAGCTCTCTAATCAATTTAATCATTGTCAAATTCAAACCAATCCCTGGCAAAATCGCCATAAAACTTGATGAGTTCGGAATTCACACTCCATAAAATTTTTTGATTATGAATCCGCTATTTTAACAAGCGCACCAAAATTTTTTGATTATGAATCCGCTATTTTGACAAGCGCACCAAAATTATCGTCAAGTAATAACCCACAGTGGAGTGGGATCGTATTCACAGAGACTGGTAGTTTTGAGAAATTTTAATCAATTGGTGAATTAGTCAAGCTAAGCAAATAGATGGTGATTGCAAAATTGTAAATGGGCAAAAAGTGTAAATGACTGAAGAGTAAAGAAAGCAGTAAAGTGTTGGAATTAAAATGGCAAGAATGTAAAGGACTGAAGATTAAATGACTTAATTGTAAATAGGAATGGGGAATTGCAGAATATAAACGAAAGCTATAAAGAAAGTGATAGATGAGAATAGGGAAATTCATTGAGATCAAGAGATGTTGTCTCTTTGGATTAAATTCAGCTTACATCCTCTTCAATCATGCAACTCATTGACCTCTTGGCAATCATGATTGATTGAGCCTCAATCCATTGGTGACTCAATCTCTCAGATCTTGATCAATAACCAATTCCTTAGTCTAATTGCTCATGAAGAGAGATATGCTTGGTCTCTGATTATACCACATATCATCATAGGTCCAGGTAGAGGGAGGATTATATGTCACCATATCCAAACACCAAAATCCATATCCTACTCAAGTGTGAGAAGGGATTTCTAGCATGGTTTCATGTTTCCTTTTCCAAGGTTCCCATGAAACCCATTTTGCATTCTCATATCTCTTTTTCAGGATAATTGAACACTAGGCATGAAGCATGAAATTTCGTCTAGCAAATCAAAGAAAAGATAAAGAGAAGAAGAAATTCACTATCATTAATCCATCAAGTACAACAGAGCTTCCTCTCTCAATGAGATGGAATTTAGCTACTCATAGCTTAGAGAAAAGTACTCTAGATGGAGAAGATGAAGTGGAAAGTGATCTAACTGAAACCTTTTTTCAGTACTTCTTGGGGTTATTTATACTACTCCTAACTCTCAAACTAAAAGAATTGCAAAAGTGAAAAAGAAACATTACAATTTGGAGGGAAAAGAAACTCAACAAGCGTGACTTCCCAGCTGGCGTGTGGCTGGCGCTTCAGTGGCGTGCCATGTCCCCCTCCAACTCTGGCTTGGCATGCCTCGCCTAGCTCTTCAAGTGGCACACCCTTCTTCACTAACATCCCTGGCGTTCCACGCTTTCGAGCCAAAGTGGCACGCCTTGGCCTTTGTCCTCTTCTTTTTCCCTCTAGAAACTTGAACTGGCGTGGGACGTCCAGGGTCTGGTTTTGGTTTCAGTAGCTGGCGTGCCACACCAAGCATTCAAGTGGCACACCAAAGTGAGATTCTTGGACTGGCGTGCCATGCCTTCGATACCAAGTGGCACGCCTAGCCCTTGCTTTGGCTCTTTGTGCATTGGCGTGCCACGCCTGGTTGCTCAAGTGGCACGCCAAAGTGAGAATGAGAGCCTGGCATGCCACGCCTTCGATCTCAAGTGGCACGCCCAGGCATTTTTAGGCTTTAACTTCCCTTTGGGAATCATGTACCAGCGTGCCACACCATGTTGCTCAAGTGGCATGCCCATTCATTTTTTGGTTCTTCGAGCTTGGCGTGCCACGCCTGACTCCTCAAATGGCACGCCCAAGTGACTTTTGAAACTTGCTTGCCACGCCTTCGACATCAAGTGGCAAGCCCTATGGTGAGTGATTGGCTAGGCATGCCACGCCCAACCTGGCATGCCACGCCCCTTCAATGTTGCTTTCTGGAAAGTTGTATTGGCGTGCCATGCCCAACTCCTGGCGTGCCACGCCCATGTGATTGTTTGAGAACTCCTATGGACTTCAGTGCTGGCGTGCCACGCCCAACTCCTGGCGTGCCACGCCAGTGCATTTTTGTGGCGTTTGCTCCAAGTGGCACGTCAGTTTCACACACCGAGCTTATTTTGTTGTTTTCTTCCCATTTTTGATGTCTATTTCACTTGAAATTCAGCATAACTTATTTCAAAGCAATGTTCTAAAATATTCATCAATTATTGCATGAATTACAATGATCAAATGAGATTATGTTCTTTTGTGGTCCTTTTTATGCAAGAAAAAAAGGTAGTTGATGCAAGTCATCAGGAGCACTTGGTTGTAGCTTAGCAACAGGTAGTTTAGTATCTAGATAGAGAAGCTCCCTCTTCTCTCTAGAATTAGGGTTCTTAGGGTATTTCCATCTTAGATCTAGGTCTAATTTCATGTTTTCATCTTGTTTCCTTTATGAATTATTGCTTCTACACCTTCATTCTCTTAGTTTGTGATGTTAATTTTACTTTTATGCCTCTTTTATGTTCATGCACTCATGTTGGATTTGGATTTTCTTCTAATGCAATTTAATGTTTGATGATCTTTTATTGATGATTTGAGTAGTGAATTTTACTTTTCTTGCAATTGGTAGTTGGTAGATTTACTATTCCTTGCAACTTATTATGCTTTCCATTTATACCTACCAAGTGTTTGACGAAATGCTTGGTTGGGCTTTAGAGTAGTCTTTTGAGCATTCTTGGCTTGGAAAGAGTAATTAGGCAATCTTGAGTCATGAAAACCCAACCTATCCTGGTGATCTAGAATTGTTAGCTAACATTATTTCCATTGACTCTAATCTTTTGCTAATTTATTTAGTAAGTAATCTGGACTTTTGGATTGAGATTAGCTAGTCTTATTAGACTTTCTTCGAGTATGAGGATAACATGATACCTTCCTCCATTGTCGGGGATGACGTAATAAGATAAATTCTTGTTTATTATTGTGATATGTTTAACTAGTCTTGTTTGACGTTCTCCCTATGTGAAGATAACATGATACCTTCTTCCATTTGTTGGAATTGACTAAATAAGATGAATTAATCATTGTATGACTCGGATAGAAAGCCTATATTCTCAACCCTTGCCATGAATGTCTCTCTTCTTTAATTGCTTTCTTTAATTGCTTACTTGATTTACTTTTCTTTCCATTTAAATTCTTGCCCATTTATTTTCTTGCACCTTTATAAATCAAACCCCTTGTTCCTTCAATACCAATAATTGACCACTTCATTGCAATTCCTTGTAAGACGACCCGAGTTTTAAAACAATCAAAGTTCAATGATTCTCAATCAAATGTTTAAGTTTCAAGTGTAAATAATTAAGATGCAAGCAAACTTAAACAAGGACAAAATGACTTAATTGAATTCCTTGAGGCAATGGTTATTGGGGTTGTGGGCATTAAAGTGCATTATTAAAAAGGTTGCACAATAACAATAACCATTCAAGTAAAGTGAAGTGTCATTTGTTCATCTTCTAGAAGTGATAATCACGTATACAATGTTCTTGTGTTAGAGCCAAAAGATGTTTGATCAAGAAATTATAAAAAAATTAAACAATTATAATGTGACCACTCAATTAAATTGCTAAGATGAACAATGAAATTTGAATTAAACTAAGAACAATGCATTTACAAACAATTCACCCATTAACAAAGGATCAAAAGTCATGTAGAACATGGGTGTTTGGAACATTAAGTTCAAAAAACAAGGAAATGCATTGATAATGTCAAGTTTATCATCATCAAAAATCATATTTGAAGTTGCACAAATTATAGAATATGCCAAACAAGAGATAATTTGAAAGCGTATGATGGCTGTTCATACCCTGACCGAGCTCTCCAAACTCGGTAAAGCTGATAGAAGGCCCGACCTCGACCTAAGGCCCACGTTCGAGGTCGGACCTCGGACAAACAGGCCAAAGAAAGGCCCATCAGAAGGAACTAAGCCCAAAACCTAAAGGCCGAAAGGGCCTGGGAAAGGCGGTTCCGCAAAGATAGAGATGAATCTCCCAAAAGATAAGATAAGATAAGAATATCTTATCCAGGGATGATCGCAGCCAACTACTATAAATACACTGGAGCACCCAGGTATAACTCATACTCTAATTCTACTTGATATCTGCTTGGACCCATGCTAACTTAAGCATCGGAGTGTCATTGCAGGTACAACCCCCCGCCGTTCAGCACAACCAGCACGGGTCTCAGACCCACCACCTCAGGCCTTGCCGGAAGACCGAGCTGCACGTTTCAGGTAACCCTCGGAACATTGGCGCCGTTGCCGGGGACCTGGAAGTCATCCCTTTACCATGGCGGACGACCCTCCCAACAATAACCACGCTACATCAGAACAAGAAGAGGAAGTTGACACAGGAGAACGGCCGGACAGCCCTCTATCACCACGCACTCCAGGAGGAAACAAACAGAATCGCCCAAAGACATCACCCCCAGACAAAGATCCACAAAATCCCGAAAGAGAAAAAGTTCGGAGATTCTGGAAACAGTTCGGGCACAACAAAGCCGGCTGAGACAACTCGAAGAGGACGTAAAGAAGCAGAAGGAAACTGAACAGGATCTGAGAAGGGAAGCTCGCAAACGCAGAGAATTGGAAGAAAAACTGCGGAAGATAGAGGCCAACCTAAAAGATCGGACGGAACACGGCACCACTCCCGAAAGCAACCATGATCCCTTCACACAAGAGATCATGAAAGAGAAGGTACCGCGAAACTTCAAACCACCAGATATGGACCTCTACGACGGCACCACCGATCCAAGTCATCACCTCAGCAATTTCAGAAGCAGAATGTACTTAGTCGACGCCTCCGACGCGATTCGATGCAAAGCCTTCCCCACCACTCTCACTAAGTCAGCCATGAAGTGGTTCGACAACCTGCCACCAGGATCAATCTCCAGCTTTGAAGACCTGACCAAAAAATTCTTAACAAGGTTCTCTATTCAAAAGGACAAGGCAAAACATGCCCCAGCCTACTCGGGATCAAACAAGGCAACCAAGAAACTCTCAGAGAGTACATGGAGCGATTCAACAAGGCCTGCCTGGACATACAACACTTGCCCACGGAAGCAGCCATCATGGGACTAGCAAACGGCCTAAAAGAAGGACCGTTTAGCCAATCCCTATCCAAAAGATACCCGACCTCCTTATACGAAGTACAAGAACGGGCAGGAAAGTATATCAACATGGAAGAAACCTCCCAGCTGAGAGACTCTTCCAGGAAGGAGTCAACCTACCCGCCCCGAGATCGAGATCGGGAACAGAAAAAGAAAGAAGAATCCAACTCGGACAAGCCACGAAAATACCACAGCTACACTCCCCTCCGAGTCTCCCTGGTAGACGTCTACAGAGAAGTACGCCACACCGAGAAGATCCCACCACCCAAACCTCTGAAGCACAAGAGAGCAGGAAGAGATCGGTCCGAGTACTGCGAATATCACAGACTCTACGGCCACTCTACTAACGACTGCCACGACTTAAAGAATGTTATAGAAAAGCTAGCCAGAGAGGGAAAACTCGACAGATACATAGCTGAGAAAGGAGAAGAAACCAGAAAGAGAAGACGGGGAGATAACGAAGATCGGGCCGAGCAAACACGAACCCCGCGAACTCCTGAAAGGCACATACACATGATAAACGGAGGTTTCGCAGGGGGAGGGACATCCAAAATCCTCACGGAAGAGACACCTCAAAGAAGTCTACCATGTCCGAGAAGACAGCCCCTTACCCGAGTTACCTACTATCTCATTTACCCGAGAAGATGCTCTTGGAATAATACCCGGACACGACGACCCTATGGTAATCACCATCATCCTAGCCAACGCCAACTTACATCGAACCCTGATCGACCAAGGAAGCTCAGCAGATATCCTGTTCAAAGCAGCCTTCGACAAGCTCGGACTCGAAGAAAAAGAGCTAAAAGCCTATCCCACCGACCTGTTTGGACTAGGAGATACCCCGATCCGCCCCTTGGGATACATCTCATTACACACTACCTTTGGAAAAGGCGAGCAAACCAAAACACTAAGCATCGACTACATTGTAGTCGACGTCACTTCAGCATACAATGCCCTCATCAGACGACCAACCCTAAACAGACTAGCGGCTATAGTCTCGACCCCACACCTCTGTATGAAGTTCCCTACCGCAAAGGGAATCGCTACCCTAAAAGGCGACCAAAAACTAGCACGACGATGCTACAACGAAAGTCTGAGCCTAAAAGGGAAAGAGGTCAACACAATAAGAACTCGGGCGAGTCCAAGCCCGAGAAGATCTTCGGCCACAACCAGAAGGAGAGACCGAAAAGATCCAGATCGGGAACACACCCGAGAAAGTAACAAACATAGGGGCAAACCTCGAAGCAGGCCTAAAGGAGGAACTCACAACCCTCTTAAGGAAGAATTCCGACCTCTTCGCCTGGAAAGCCTCCGATATACCAGGCATAAGCCCCGACCTGATGTGCCATAAGCTATCAGTATACCCGGGATCCCGACCTGTCCAACAAAGACGCAGGAAGCTCGGGCCCGAACGCATGCAAGCAATAGAAGAACAAGTGCAAGCACTACTAGATGCAGGGTTCATTAGGGAAGTAAAGTACCCCCTATGGCTCGCAAACGTGGTCCTAGTGAAGAAGCCCAATGGAAAATGGAGGATGTGCGTCGACTACACGGATCTCAACAAAGCCTGCCCCAAAGATCCATATCCACTACCGAACATCGACGCCTTAGTCGATGCCGCTTCGGGCTACAGATACCTCTCCTTCATGGATGCATACTCGGGATACAATCAAATCCCGATGTATGGACCCGACCAAGAAAAGACCTCGTTCATAACCCCAAGGGCAAACTACTGCTACGTAGTAATGCCCTTCGGGCTGAAGAACGCAGGGGCAACCTACCAGAGGCTAATGAACAAAATGTTCTCAGAACACATCAGGCTACAGCTAGAGGTGTACGTCGACGACATGCTAGTAAAGACACAAGAAGACAGAAACTTGGTCGCCGACCTCAGCAGTATCTTCGACACCCTCCGGAAACACAACATGAGACTTAACCCGACAAAGTGCACCTTCGCCGCAGAAGCCGGGAAGTTCTTAGGCTTCATGCTGACTCAGAGAGGCATCGAAGCAAACCCGGACAAATGCCAAGCAATACTCAATATGAAAAGCCCGACGTGTGTCAAAGAAGTACAACAACTAAATGGGAGACTAGCCGCCCTATCAAGATTCTTAGCAGGATCAGCGATAAGATCACTCCCTCTCTACTCACTCCTAAAGAAAGGGAAACCCTTCTCTTGGACCCCGGAATGCGAAAAGGCCTTCCAAGAATTCAAGGAATTCCTCGGGCAGCCACCAATCTTAACCCGACCTCTAAAAGGGGAAGAGCTCGTACTATACCTGTCGGTCGGACATCGGGCAGTCGCCTCGGCACTAATACGAGAAAATGAGGAGGGGCAACACCCCATATACTTCGTAAGCAAAGCACTACAAGGGGCCGAATTAAACTATCAGAAAATAGAGAAAATCGCCTATGCACTAGTGTTCACAGCTCGGAGACTCCGCCCCTACTTTCAAGCCCACACCATCAAAGTCCGGACAAACCAACCCATGAGACACATCCTACAAAAGACAGACATGGCAGGACGAATCCTACAATGGGCGGTGGAATTGTCCGAGTTCGACCTCCACTATGAAGCCCGGACTGCCATAAAATCTCAATACCTAGCCGACTTCGTCGCAGAATACACTGAGACCCCGGGAACCCCACTCTCATGGAATCTGTATGTCGACGGATCCTCAAACAAAACAGGAAGCGGGGCCGGTGTTATACTCGAAAGCGATCAAGGAACACGGATTGAGCTATCCCTAAAATTCGAGTTCCAGGCCTCAAATAACCAAGCCGAATACGAAGCCCTACTAGCGGGACTAAAACTAGCCGAAGAGGTCAGAGCAAAGAGGATCACGATCTTCAGCGACTCCCAGGTCGTCACATCACAAGTAAATGGAAGCTACCAGGCCAAAGACCCTACTATGAAAAAATACCTGGACCAAACACAGGCGCAATTACGACACTTCCCGGAAATACAAATCCAGCACATACCCCGGGAGCAAAATGCCCGGGCAGACGCCCTCTCAAAACTGGCTAGCACCAAGCCCGGAGGGAACAACAGAAGTCTCCTCCAAGAAACTCTACAATCCCCTCCGTGTTAAGGGAGGAAGAAATACTAAATATATCCGGGCAACAACAAAGATGGATAACCCCCATACTCAACTATCTGAAATCGGGAACTCTCCCCGCCGAAAGAAAAGAAGCTAAAAGGCTTACAAAAGACGCCCAGAACTACACGTTAATCCACGACGTATTATACAGAAGAGGATTCTCAAACCCCCTCCTGAGGTGCGTCCCGACCACAGAAACAAAGAGCGTCCTCGAAGAAGTCCACAAAGGCATGTGTGGGAACCATCTCGGAGCCCGGGCCCTGTCCAAGAAAATAGTCAGAGCCGGGTTCTACTGGCCGACCTTGCAAAGAGACGCGGCAGAGTTTGTGAAAATATGCCCCCCCTGCCAAAAACACGCCAATTTTCACAAAGCACCGCCCGAAGACCTCATAAGCATCACCGCACCATGGCCCTTCGCAAAGTGGGGACTCGACCTACTCGGCCCATTCCCACAAGGACCGGGGCAAGTCAAGTACCTCATAGTAGGGGTCGACTACTTCACAAAGTGGATCGAGGCTGAACCCTTAGCCACTATTACGGCTCAGAAAAGCCGTAAATTCCTATACAAAAACATTGTCACGAGGTTCGGAGTCCCCTACTCCATCACAACAGACAATGGAACACAGTTCACAGACACAAGTTTTCAGAACTTGGTGGCCGAGCTAAAAATCAAACAGCAGTTCACATCGGTCGAACACCCGCAAGCCAATGGACAAGCAGAGGCCGCAAATAAAGTCATCTTGGCCGGGTTAAAACGAAGACTCCAAGAGGCCAAAGGGGCATGGGCCGATGAACTCCCCCAGGTATTATGGGCATATCGGACAACCCCGCACTCTACAACAGGAGAATCCCCATTCCGACTAGCCTACGGAATGGAGGCAATGATTCCCGTCGAAATAGACGAAGGTTCACCCAGAACCATCTTCTACAACGAAGGAGGCAACCCTCAGGCACAAAGGGAAGAACTCGACCTCCTACCCGAGGTCCGAGAAAGAGCCCGAATCAGAGAAGAAGTCTTAAAACGACGAACGGCCCTCAGATATAACCGAAAGGTGATAAAACGAAGCTTCTCCACTCACGACCTGATTTTAATCCGAAACGACATCGGAACACAAAAATCGGGAGAAGGAAAGCTAGCCGCAAATTGGAAGGGGCCCTACAAAGTAACAGAAGTCTTAGGGACAGGCTACTACAAGATATCCGACCTAGAAGGCAATGAGCTGCCCAGAACCTGGCACGCCTGTAACCTAAGACGATACTACAGCTAGAAAAACTTAACCCGAGGTGTACTCTTTTTCCCCACGAGGGTTTTTAATGAGACACCCGGTTAAGTAGGACACCCGACCTAGTCAAAAGGGTAAACACTTTGTACATATTCTTCTTTTTAATACTAATCAAATTTCTTTATTTTCTCTTTCTCGTTATAAAGCATATCCTAAAAAGTACCCCACCAAGGCGCATTAATTTATGCTCGGCAAAACGCAAAAAATCATTTGCCAAAGGCCATACGAGGTCGGCAAAGATGAAGCGACGAGGTTCAAATTAATGTGAGAAGTTATAAAAGTAACTCTGAAATGGCTCAAAAAGCCAAATAGAAAAGAAGTTACAAAAATAACTTAAAAAAGGCCGACCAAACAACGAAGTCGGACCTGACCAAAGGGGTACTCAAGGATCCCGATGTCCGAGAGTAAACTCGGACCCAAGAAAGAAGCTGGCAAAGAACCAGGACTTCGAGAAACGCTAGCTAAAAAGTTGTTACCCAAAAACAACTAAAAAGCAAAAAGCGAGAAAGTCAAGGCGCAAGCTAAAAAGTTGTTACCCAAAAACAACTAAAAAGCAAAAAGCGAGAAAGTCAAGGCGCTAGCTAAAAAGTTGTTACCCAAAAAACAACTAAAAAGCAAAAAGCGAGAAAGTCAAAGCGCTAGCTAAAAAGTTGTTACCCAAAAACAACTAAAAAGAAAAAAGCGAGAAAGTCAAAGCGCTAGCTAAAAGGTTGTTACCCAAAAACAACTAAAAAGCAAAAAGCGAGAAAGTCAAGGCACTAGCTAAAAAGTTGTTACCCAAAAACAACTAAAAAGCAAAAAGCGAGAAAGTCAAGGCACTAGCTAAAAGGTTGTTACCCAAAAACAACTAAAAAGCAAAAAGCGAGAAAGTCAAGGCGCTAGCTAAAAAGTTGTTACCCAAAAACAACTAAAAAGCAAAAAGCGAGAAAGTCAAGGCGCTAGCTAAAAGGTTGTTACCCAAAAACAACTAAAAAGCAAAAAGCGAGAAAGTCAAGGCACTAGCTAAAAAGTTGTTACCCAAAAACAACTAAAAAGCAAAAAGCGAGAAGTCAAAGCGCTAGCTAAAAAGTTGTTACCCAAAAACAACTAAAAAAGCAAAAAGCGAGAAGTCAAAACGCTAGCTAAAAAGTTGTTACCCGAGAACAACTAAAAAGCATAAAAGCGGAACGAGACAATCGAAACACAAAGCATGGCATAATAAAGCTACAAGAGTAGCTAAAATAGCAGAACAGGTGTCCAAAATGTTTGCAGAAAACATCCAAAAACAAAAAGCCCACAGGTCGGGCAAAAGCACAAAAAGTACAAAAAATTACAGAGGATCAAGGCCCTTTCCAGACTCCGCATCAACACCTGGCTGAAACATGGATATCGGGACTGCAGGAACAGCACCATCGCTTGGAACCTCCATACCAACTCTATCCTCGGCCAAAGGTGAAGTCGGGTTCACGACCGGAGCCTCGGGGTCGGACACCGGAGCCTCGGGGTCGGACATCGGAACCTCATCCTCAACAGGGGCAGGAACAATCTTCCCCTCCACAACCATGTTATCCATACTGAACAAACTGAGATCCAATTCGGGAGCAAGAACCCGGACCTGATCCCTCAAATTCACAAACATAGCATCCATACCCTTGGCCACATTATCTTCCAGCTCATAAAAGTCATCCCGAGCAGATTGCAGCTTCTCCTTCGTCTCCACAAGCTCAGCATACAGCTTGGTATAGTTCTCCATCGCCACCCTCGCCATCTCCTCAGACGTCTTCGCCACCGCCACAGCAGCGGTAGCCCTAGTCTTCTCTTCCTCCAAAGACTCCCCCAGCTCGGCAATCCTAGCATCCTTCAGCTGACTAACCTTATCAAGCTCGGACCGGGCCTTCTCAAGTCGGGAGCTGGTCGCCCCAAGGGGAGCTTTCTTAAACTCCCGAGCAATGGCGGCATGAAGGCTAGCCATCCGAACACAACTCCGCGCCATATACTGAAAGTGATGCTCCATGGACGCATCATCAGTAGAAATAAAAGTCTGAGGAAGAATGTGCTGCTCAACCCAACCGAGAGCATCGAAATCCTTGTCATTGAAACCAGCAGGCTCTCGGGAAGTCTTCAGTTTCTTGGGGGGAGGACCCGAGGTCGAGGTCGGGGAAAGCTGACCGGGTCCGGAGGTCGGAGGATCCTGAGTTATAGCTCGGAACTGAGGGACCGGAATGGTCTTCGACCGAGTCTGAACACCAATTGTAGTCTTCTGCGGAGAAGGTCGGGGAGAAGCTTCAGCCTCGATATTCCGAGATGCCGCAGATTTCTTCGCTCGACGGAGAAACTTCATAGAATCAGCCTGAGAAGACATCTCTGCAGAAACGAAACAAAGAGGTTATCAAACAGAAAGATCAAAACAAAGTCAAAATATGAAAATGAAATCTCAAAAAGAGGTCGGGAACTACCTAACTCGGAACGGAGAAGGCTTGGATCTCCCAACATTTTCTTCGTATCCAAGTGAGGTGCCCGACCCCATAGACTGCTCAACACACCAACAAAAGCCTGTTCCACCTCATCTAGACTCTCGAAAGTGTACTTAACCGACACCACACTCTCTTGCCAACAAAGAGGAAACGAAGGCTCCCCACTCTCATCTAAGAAAAAAGGTCGGACATCTCCAACAGCCCGGACTTTGAAGTAATAGTTTTTGAAATCGTGAAACGACTCATCATACAAAGTGCAAAATTTCCTACCCTGGTTAGCCCTAAACGAAACCCAGGACACCTTCCCAGCACCCGACCCCGGCTTCGTCAGTACAAACAGATAAGAAAAAAGAGAAACAGAAGGGGAGACGCCTAAAATCCGACACAAAAGTTGGAAAAGCTTTAAAAACGCCCAAGAGTTCGGATGGAGTTGTGTAGGGGCAAGGTTACAAGACCAAAGGACCTCGGATTCCAGGTCGGTGAAAGGAAGACGGACACCTAGCTTGGAGAAGAAACAATCATAAGCATAGAAGAAAAGTTTCTCGGAACTCTCTAACGGCGGAAAACATACCCTCTCCTCGGACTCCGGGGCTGCTAAACTCGTAATCCCGCTCAGACTCCCTGTTCTCACAAATACTACACTCCCTACGGAACCTAATCAGATACTCAGAATCTACAACAGACGGGACCCTTAAAGGAGCAGGATCTACCCAACCTAGACCACTCGGAATCTTGGTCGACATTGCTTGAAACACCTTTCGAGACATAAAAAAATCTTGCCTACAAAGAAAGAATACAACAGCAAGACAAAAATCACACAAAGGCAGAAAAACCAAATTCAACAAAAACAAAAGAAAGCAAAGTTCTTTTACAAACAAGAAGGCAGCAACTCGAATAACAAAAATGGATCGGAGAAAAGAGTCCCCCCACACACACATACAAAGCAATAGCGGCGCCTCTTTTCGGGGCAACCCGGGCATAGAAGATATCAGAAAAAAGAAGCGTACGAAGAATAAAAGCGAAAAAAGCAAACCTGGAAAAGAAGAAAGCGACGAGCTCCGACGAAAGGAAAAACGGCGGCGCAGAAAAGAACTCTGAAAAAACGCACAAAAAATGGAAGACGAAGAACAGAGAGAAAGAAGAGAAGATGCTCGAAAAGAAGTGATGAATAAACAAAGAAAAATGAAGAAAGGGGCAAATAAATAAAGCCTCCACAGAGCGCCGCACGGAAATCGAGGAAGAAACGGTAACAAGCAATAAATGCTGAAACGACCGTTTTCAAATTTTGAAAAACTACTATGCCCGAGCTCGACCTTCCGAAAAAAGACGAACTCGGGCAGGGGCACTGTTCATACCCTGACCGAGCTCTCCAAACTCGGTAAAGCTGATAGAAGGCCCGACCTCGACCTAAGGCCCACGTTCGAGGTCGGACCTCGGACAAACAGGCCAAAGAAAGGCCCATCAGAAGGAACTAAGCCCAAAACCTAAAGGCCGAAAGGGCCTGGGAAAGGCGGTTCCGCAAAGATAGAGATGAATCTCCCAAAAGATAAGATAAGATAAGAATATCTTATCCAGGGATGATCGCAGCCAACTACTATAAATACACTGGAGCACCCAGGTATAACTCATACTCTAATTCTACTTGATATCTGCTTGGACCCATGCTAACTTAAGCATCGGAGTGTCATTGCAGGTACAACCCCCCGCCGTTCAGCACAACCAGCACGGGTCTCAGACCCACCACCTCAGGCCTTGCCGGAAGACCGAGCTGCACGTTTCAGGTAACCCTCGGAACAATGGCCATCTCATACGAATCAAACAAAGGTGTCATTTAGGCATTTAATCAAAAATATGATGTGTATTGTGCAAACTTATCACAATTAAGCTCAAATTCAATCAAAAAATAACCCATCAATTCAAAGATCAACACTTGCAATATAAAGATAACTAAAAGAAGCAATAAACTCAATCTAATTAACATGAAAAGAAAATAGGAACAATTCAAAAAAATTAACATAAAAAAGAAAATAAGAACCTAAAAATCACAAAGTGAAGAAAGCAAGATGAAAAGACGAAACAATGGCACTTGTTAAAGCCACTGCAAGTTAACGGCGGTTAGCTTTGCCAGAGATGCACTGGAGAGTTGAGAACTCTCCGGTGGTAGAGAATGAAAAGAGAAAGAGAAGAAAAGAGAAAGAAGAGAGAGAAAGAAGGGTGGTGAAGGCTATGGGTGGCAGGGAGCCAGCGGCAGGGTCACCGGAAGAAGCTGGGCGGAGGCAGGGGCAGCAGTAGTGGAGAAAAAGAGAGAAGAAGCTGCTGGCTCAATAGGGGTGTTTGCCATGTTAACGCCCAGATCGAGGCTTGTGCGAGCGCACACAGGTCTGTGCGCACGCACAAAACGCGAAAAAGAGAGGGGTGCAACCGCACATAGCGTGCGAACGCTCAAAACAGAGGGTGCGTAAAGGAGTGTGCGGGCGCACAGCACTGTGTGCACACACAGGGATCGCTAAAAGAGGGATGTGTGCGTACACACAAGAGGGTGCGCATGCACAAGAAGCGAAACAGGGGGGAATGCGGACGCACAGAGCATGCAAACACTCCCAACAAAGGTGGTGCATCGAGGTGTGCGGGCACACAAGGCTGTGCGTTCGCATAGATGGCTGGAAAACCTTTTCTATTTTTTTACAATTACTTGGGAAAGGGTTATGTGTGCGTGCGCAAGAATAGGAGTGAAAAGAGCAGGGGTTCACACGCACAGGCTGTGCCATCATTCCCAACAGAAGGAATGCAAGCTGGTGTGCAGACGCGCAAGCCTGTGCGCTCCCACAAGAATGCGAAAAGAGTGGTGTGTGTGTACGCACAAGTAGGTGTGCATGCACAGATCATAGAAAAATAAGGGAGCACGCACGGACAAGCTGTGTGGGCGCTGCGAAAAGAAGGCACAAACATGAGTGTGCATGCGCACAGGTAGGTGCACATGCACAGGATGCAGAAAAAGGATGTTTTGTGCACACACACAAGTATGTGCACACGCACGATGCCCTGTTTTTCCAAAAAAAAAAAAAGATTTCTCAATTTCTAAGGTATTCAACCTTAGCTCAATCACAATCTCAACCTGAAACATACAAACATTCATGACCCACAAGCAAATTAACCTATCTAACTTAAAGATTTAACTAATCCTAAGTGCATCAACATAACAAAAAGTAATTAAGTCAAAGAACTATGAACAAGAATAGAAGGGTTAGAACAATGTTACCATGGTGGGGTGTCTCCCACCTAGCACTATGGTTTAAAGTGCTAAGTTAGACTATTTGAGGGGCTCACATCAAGGAGGCTTATGCTTCCATTCCTCCTTGATCCTCCACCCATGCTTTGTCTTCATTTGTCCTCCAGTGTCCCACGCTTTGTTTATCAATCCCCCTCCTTGTTGATCTTCAAGTTTCTAATGGGGTGACTAACTTCTTAAATTCTCACCAAGGCTCCAAATCTTCCTTTGAAAACCATTCAATTGTGCCTTGTACCACCTTTGGAACTCAAATATTAAAGGTTCAACCCTTAATCGCCTTAGTTTACCATGCAACCCAATCTTGATCTCCTCCTTACTTAGCACTTCACAAAGTACCCTAAGTTGGTCATCCATTTCAAACAAGGCATACTCATGTGGGCTAACGAAGTTAAAGGACAAGATTGTTACCCACTCAAATGGTGTGTTGGATGGTTGCTTAGGGATGGAGATTTCCAATAGCCTTCAAATTTACATTCCCTTGTTCTCCTCTTGTATCACCTCCACCTCTTGACAACTTGCTTCAACTTCCAATTCTTGTTTACCAACATCTTCTACGTTCTCTTCATTACTCAAATTATATTTCAGAGGTTGTGCACGATCCTCCTTGACATTACTTTCCACTCCAATAGAAGAGTGCTCAATTAAATCGACAATGTCATTTGTTGGTGCCAAGTTGTCTTCAATCATGATATCTACCTCTTGTTCAATCCTTCCAAGTTCTTCAACCACTTCTTCAACTTCAATAAGCTCAACTTTCTCCACTTCCGGCGGCTCATGCTTCAACTTTTCATCTTCTACTTGGGGTTCCAAACCTTCCCTCTTCCCGCACTCTTCAATTGAAGTTGGTTCTTCACATTCGTCCACAAAATTGCTTTGGTGGTGGCATGAATAAGGTGAGTCTAAGTGGGCTAATACTTCAGCCAAGGTAGCCATGATGACTTGATGACGCTTGATGAGCGGATATTTTATATGCTTTTTGGCATAGTTTTCCTATAGTTTTTAGTATATTTTGTTTAATTTTTTCTTAAGTTTTTATAGATTTTAGTGTTAAATTCACATTTTTGGATTCTACTATGAGTTTTTATGTTTTTGTACAATTTCAGGTATTTTTTGGCTGAAATTGAAGAGTTGGAGCAGAAGTCTGATTTAGAGACAAAGAAAGCACTGCAGATGCTATCCAAATCTGACCTCCTTCCACTCGAAAGAGCTTTTCTGGAGCTACAGAAGTCCAAATGAAGTGTTCTAAATGGCTATGGAAAGCTAACTTCCAGAGCTTTCTGTCATTGAATAATAGTCCATACATTGCTTTATATTAGAAGCCCAAAACTGGCGTCCAACACCAACCTCTGGCCCCCTTCCAGGCATCCAGTGCCCAGCGAGTAGAGACCAGCGTCTAAATGCCCAGAGAGGATCCCTTAGCCTGCGTTTAATGCCGTAGAGACTCCTTAGCACATGGATCTCATCTAAACTCGGCCCAAACATTCACCAAGTGGGCCCCAGAAGTGGATTTTAACACTAGATAGACTGTTTTACCCTTACTAATCATCTGTTTAGTATTTAAGACTTATTCTACACTCTCCATGGGAGAGACGTCCAGTATTGAGCATTATTTTCATTTTCCTTTGTATCTTTCCTTTCAGTATAAGTTTCTAAACCTCCTACATTGAGGGGAGGAGCCCTGCTGAGTCCTATGAATTAATAAAAGTATTACTGTTTTTCTTCGATCTGTGTTTGATTAATTCTAAGATGTATATTCGCTCTTCAACATGGTGAATAGGATGATCAGTGTTAATCAGCTCTGTTATTCATATTAAGACAAACGTGCCTGACAAACACCTGCGTCTACTTAGGTTCGTGTTAATACTTCAGTGGAAAGCACGCACCACCAGTTTGATTATACATCTCTCAGACGGCTATTCAATGACTTCGTTAGGGACTTCTCAAGACACCAGTTCAGCCGATTTATGGGGAGATTAGGGTCTCTGTGGTAGAGGCTAGAACCAAAAGATGCAGCATCATCTAATCTGGAATATCCAACCTTGTCCGTGGCCTGTACGGGAAGATGCAGCATCAGCATTAAGGAGAATGGATTGTACGAGCTTCACCCTCAAGCAGAGATGGATCCATACTAACCCTGGGATTCAGATCTGAAGGAGTATTGACAACCTCTCAATAAAGGCGTTAATCACTTACAACCTGCCATTGAAGACATCATTCACAAGAAAAGGAACCAGTACTACCAGAGTTAATTCAGAAAGACAAAGCAACTCCAATCCTCAACTATATTCCTATTACTGATTTAATCCTAATACAACTCCGTATCCAACAACCTTCTTGATCCGTCTTACTAAGACCTGCAAGATAACCATAGCTTGCTTCAAACCACAATCCTCATAGGATTGACCCTGACTCGCTCAGGTATTACTTGGACGACCCAATGCACTTGCTGGTATAGCTGTACGAAAAGTGTGGGGATTTTTGCACCAAGTTTTTGGTGCTGTTACTAGGGATTGTTCGAGTTTGGACAAACTGACAGATTATCTTGTTCCCTAGATCAGGCAATTAATTTTATTTTATTTGAGTCTTTTATTTTTATTTTCTTCTTCTTCAAATTAAAACTTTTTCAAAAATATTTTTCTTTTCCTTGTTTAATCTTTGTTCTTGGTTTGAGTCTTACATGTTCCTGTTTTTCCATTCCAAAAATTTTAAATCTTTACCAAAAACTTTTATCTTTTTTTGTCACCTTCTTCTTTTATTTGAGTCTTTGTTCTTATTCTTGTTTGAGTCAATTTTCGAAACTTTGAGTCTTTCTTCAAAATTGGTTTCTTTGGCTAAATCTTGTTTTAAATCTTTAAGTCTGGTGTCTTCCTATTTATTTTCTTTAATTTTTAAAACAATTGTGTTTAGTTTTTAAAAAATTTTAAGTTTGGTGTTCTTTGTGTGTTCTTGTATTTTTTAAATTTCTTGAGTCTTGTTCTTTGTGTTCTTCTGAATCTTCAAAGTGTTCTTGTGTTTTCTTTTTGTTTTGATCTTAAAATTTTTAAGTTTGGTGTCCGTTGGTGTTTTTCCTTCAAATTTTAAAATACTTGCGACATTAGATCTAAAAATTTTAAGTTTTGTGTCTTTTACTTGTTTTTCTCTTTCCTCATTAAATTCAAAAAATAAAAAAAATATCTTCTCTTATCTTTTTACTTAATTTTTGAAATTAACAATAAAAATTCAGATTTTGATTTCAAAATTTTTATCTTATCTTATCTTAGTTTTAAAAATCAAAATTCAAATCTTTTCAAAATCAAATCTTTTTCACAAATCTTATCTTTTTCAAAATCATATCTTACCCTTTTATCTTTCTTCAAAATTCAAAAAAAATCTTATCTTATTTTTTTTCAAAATTCAATTTTCAAAGTTTAAGATCTTAAAATTTCAAGTTTCAAATTTTAAAATCAAATCTTTTTCAAAATCAAATTTCAAATCTTATCTTCTTCAAATCTTTTTCAAATCCTTTTAATTTCTCATCTTATCCTTTCTTATCTCAATTTTTTAAAATTAAATATTTTTCAAATCTTTTTAATTTCTTATCTTATCTTTTTAATTTCAAATACAACTCTTTTCTTATCTTATCTCTTATGTCATTTTAAATTCAAATCTTTTCTTAATTAATTACTTATTTTCTCTCCCTTCTTTTTCAAAACTTCCTAATTAGCTCTTCTCTCTTCTTAACTTTCGAAAATTCCCTCTTCTTCTCTTTCTTCTATTTTCAAAAATTCAATAACTAATTTTGAATTCTTTTTAAATTATTAACTTAATTTTTGAAATTAATTAATAAATAAATTAAAAATAAAAATATTTTAATTCTTATTCATCTTTTCTATTTCTAAATTCTTCTCTTCTCTACTTCTATTCGAATTATCATACCTCTCCTTCTTCTATCTATATTATAGCTTCCTCTAATCTCTTCACATCTCACTGAGAGTTCTCTGCCCTTTGGCATAGAAGCTTTCTTTCTTGTTGTGTCTGTGCCTTCTTGTTTATGACTAGGAACAGGGATAAAGAACCTCTCTTTAATCTTGATCCTGAACCTGAAAGGACTTTAAGTAAGAGTTTACAACAAGCTAAAGCATAACACTCCGGAAGAAACCTTTTAGAAAATTTTGAACAAGAAAAGGAAGACATGGCCGAACCTGGAGGAGAGGCAAGAAAGGTACTTGGTGGCTACAATTCTGATTTATATGGAGGAAGTATCAATGTACCTCCTATCAGAGCAAGAAGCTTTGAGATCAACCCATAGCAGATCGCATTAGCGTTGCAGAAGTTCCAGTTTCACAGACACCCACAGGAAGACCCCAATAGGTTCACCACTGACTTCCTGCAGTTTTGTAACACTGCAGAGACCAACGGAGTGGACCCTAAATTCCACAAGTTAAAATTATTCCCATTTGCTCTGAAAAATTGAGCAAAAGGTTGGTGGTATATGATGCGTAAAAATTAGATTTCCACACAAACTCACCGGCAAGTGTACCGGGTCACATCAACTAGTAATAACTCACAAGAGTGAAGTCGATCCCATAGGGATTGATGGATCAAGCAACTTTAGTGAGGTGATTAGTTTAGTTAAGCTAACAGTGGTGAATTGAGTAGAATTGAGCAACAGAAAGTAAATTGTAGAGAACTGTAAATTGCGGAATGTAAATCAGCAGAAGCTTAAAGGGCAAAAAAAGTAAATTGCAACAAATGTAAAGAAAATTGGGGCTGGGAAATTAAATGAAGTCATAAATCAGAATTCAGAACAATTGCAGAAGATGTAAATTTACAGGAAAAAGTAAATTCAGATCACAGCAGACTCAAATGTAAAGTTGCAGAAAGTAAAATTGCAGAAAAGAGAATTATTAGAAACTGAAATTTCATAAGACAAATTGAATAAAAGTTTATCAACAATGCTAAGCTCTCTGGAGTCTCTAATCCTCCAAGAGAGATTTGGAGTCTCTAATCCTCCAGCCTGAGCTTTCTATTCTACTACTACTCCTACTGTGTGCCTCCCCTCTTTTTTATTGTAAACTAAAGCCCTTTTATAGGCATTCCTAAATTACAAATGAAATTGAAATTGAAAACAAATTACAACTCAAATGAAATTCCTAATCTAACTGATCCTTGTGCCTTTGAGTGATGTCAATTGGGCTCTGCTTGCTTTGGTGTGTCAACGGGCTTGGAATCAGATTTAATTGAGCAGATATTCACTTCCAGGAGAACAGAGCGTTCATTAAGTGAGCGGAATGCTTTTATACCCACGCGTACGCGTCCTCTGCACTTTCGCGTGCTTTTTCATTTTTGCCCATTGATGCGTACACGTCTCTCACGCTTGCGTGTGCTTTGGCAATCTGGCATATTGACGCGTGCGCGTCTCTTTTCAGCGTTCAATTAGTGAGCGTAGTGTTCTTCAATTGAGCGCTCCCCACGTGTACACATCACCTATGCGTATGCGTGGGTCTTCAAATATGCCATTTCCCCACTGCCGCGCAGCCCACGCTTGCGCGTCCTTCTTCAAGTAAGTCACAACCACGCGTACGCGTCATGCACGCGTATGCGTCGATGGCTATACTTCCATTCCAAATTTGGTCTTGCCCAAAAACACTGACACACTAAACGTAGCGCTCTCTTTAAAAATGAGCGCCAACCACTTCCACGCGTATGCGTCATGCACGCGTACGCATGGGTCTTCGAAAATTCATCCCTAAGGCGTAAGCGTCTTGTACGCGTGCGCGTTGTAGTATTTTCGCGCCAACAGCGCTCTCCTTGTTCAAATCATTGTCCACGCTTTTAAAAGCGTGCCCTAAAGCTCCAAAGCTTGCTCAACTCAAAAAGATGTGTCTAGAATTCTTCCTTTGAGCTTATTATGTGCTTTCTGCTCCTTTTCCTTCATTTTTTCACCTGTCATCAACCAAACAGGTACATCAAAGCCTTGGCATGATCATCAAATCTTGCATCATTCATATTATCAACTAAATCTTGCAAGGAATCTAATGAAAATGCATAAAATTACCAATGTTTGATTGAATCAAGACAAGCATGAAATTCTCAATCAAACACTTACTTATTGCCTAAAAATGCATGAAAACCAAGTGAAAACTAATGAAAAAGGCTTGTAAAACTAGCCTAAGATGACTTGTCATCACAACACCAAACTTAAATCTTGGTTGTCCCCAAGCAAGGAGTAAGATAGAACAAAAATGAATGAAGACAGAGAAGAGTATAAGTCTTTATGTGGAAAACATTCAATACTGGTTAATGGGGTTTTCATGCATGGTATCTTAGAGATTTTTATTCTGTGGCTGAGACATCAACATCCCTTTGGATCCTTACTTGAATCACACAAAAAAAAAATGAGACTTGTTATTGCTTGGTCCTTAGTTTTTTCTTTTTGTTCTCTTTCTTCGCTGAGATTTATTTTTTGCTGAGGCTTAATGCTGTGTGGTAAGGCAAATTTTTAGAGTAAGCTTTCAGCCAGCATTCCTGCCCCAGTTGGTTCAAGATGCTAGGTGTTGAAACACCCCTATGGGCTTACATGCTCAAGCCTCTCATTAGCACACACACATCACAGGCATTTAGCTTGATTCGTTCTTCTCTGTTTGTTCTTTGGAAATTGATGCTCACCACCTCTTTGGGTTACTAAATACTTTGTCTCAAAGTAGCTCTTGATGGTGGACTTTTGGTTGGAAATCTCGGGTTAGTTAACCCAAGTTGTCGGATGATGAAGCACCCCTTAGAACCTAGTTATCCAAGCTTATCTTTGTACAAGAGCATTGACGTCGGCATTTTTTCTAGTATAGAATTTCATAAAAATAGTCGCGTTGTAGATATAGTCTCTAAACCGACAGAAATCCCTTCGTACAAACGTTTGGGTGTCACAAGTAACAAACTCCTTTAAAAATTGTTAACCGAGTATTCAAACCTCGAGTCGTCTTCTCAAGGAACTGCAAGGGGGTATGTTCTTATTATTGGCTATGGAGATTGTGAATTCGGGGTTTCAAGAGTGAGGAACAAGTATGGCAAATAATTTAAATGACAATTAAAATAAATAAATACTGTAAAACAAATCCTTTGGCAAGGTACGAGAAATTGGAAATCCAGACTTAGTTATTCTTATCAATAATAATGAAAGTTGAATCTTAATTCCACTTAGTCAACCTTTGCTAAAGCAAAGGAAAGTCAAGGGACTAATTAATTGACCTTCGAATCCTATTTATTTCCTAAGAAAAGGTTGGGATTATTGAAGTTCAGTTCAATTAGCAAAGATAACAGTTATCAATTATGTTGAGCTAAGATAACTTCTGAGTTACTGATTTCTTAACCTAGACCAAAAGGAAGGAAATTAAATCTGCTGGAATAATAATATCTTCAGATTAGGGATAATAAAAAAGGGACAATCATAAACTGAAATACCTCAAATTATGTTAAATAAGAATGTCAATTCTAACATGGACAATATCAACAGCCAATTGGGCAACATCAATCAAACACAATAAAAGCTTCAGAGTGAACAAAAATAGAAGAGAAATTAAATAGTAAAAGGAATATTGAACCTGAATCGAGAGTCACTTTTAAAAACCAAGAGAAATCCTAAATCCTAGTTTCTAAAAATCCTAATTTCTAATCCTAATCCTAATCCTAAGAGAGAGAGAGGAGAGAACCTCTCTCTCTAAAACTACATCTAAAACATGAAAAGTGAATATGAGTGAATGTTTTGAATGGATGCAATCCCTCTACTTTATAGCCTCTAATCTGTGTTCTCTGAGCCGAAAACTGAGTCAGAAACAGCCCAGAAGTCACTTCCAGCGCTTTCTGGTCCATAAAGGTTGCGGAAAAGTGATGCGACCGCATGGCTCACGCGGCCGCGCGGGTTGCGTTCCTGCCAGGTCACGCGTCCGCATGACTCACGCGTTCGCGTCGCCTGGCGTCGGGGCAGCTATGGCAAATTATATATCAAATTGAAGCCCCGGACGTTAGCTTTCCAATGCAACTGGAACCACGTCGTTTGAACCTCTATAGTTAAAGTTATAACTGTTTGAGTGCGAAGAGGTCAGGCTGGACAGCTTTGCAGTTCCTTCAACTTCTTGTATTCCTTCCACTTTTGCATGCTTCCTTTCCATCCTCTAAACCATTCCTGCCCTGTAATCCCTGAAATCACTTAACACACATATCAAGGCATCTAATGGTAATAAGAGAGGATTAAACATAGGGAACTTAAGGCCAAAGAAGCATGTTTTCAATCAAAGCACATAATTAGGAAGGCAAATGTAAAACCATGCAAATAGTATGAATAAGTGGGTAAAGAGTTGATAAAAACCACTCAATTGAGCACAAGATAAACCATGAAATAGTGGTTTATCAACCTCCCCACACTTAAACATTAGCATGTCCTCATGCTAAGCTCAAGAGAAGCTATAAAGATGAAGAGGAATGATAGAATGTATGAGATGCAACCTATGAATGCAACTACATGCAAAAATGTTTCTATCTATTTGGTTAAAAATAAATAAGTTCTCCAAGACAAAAATAATTCAGATTTCACTAATTCAAATCATACAGTAAAAATAAGTAAACTTGTAAGAAGATAGCTAATGAAAGCAGGGAACATAGAATCAAGCATTGAACCCTTACTGGTAGTGTATATCACTCTAACTCTCAAGTGTCTAGGGTCAATCACTCTACTCTCCTCTAGTCATGCTTTCTAATCTTTGTTCTTCATCTAACCAATCAACAAATATTTAGCATACTAATACAAACATCATGAGGTCTTTTCAGGGTTGTAATGGGGCTAAGGTGAAGGTAAGGGTATATATAAGGCTAAGTGAGCTAGTAAAGTGAATCCTTGAGTAGTCTAAGATCTCACCTAACATATACATACTCTATAAAAATTTTAAAATTATACTTAGCTTCCCATAATTTTCTCACTTTTTGTATTACATGCTCATGTATCAAATTTATTTTTGAATTTTGTCCCATGTGCATTGATTTTTTTTTTATTATTTTGCATTTGGGGTAATATTATTTTGCTCTTTTTTTTTTGTATCCCTTATTTAATTGTTTTTCAATGCACATGGTAATTTAATTATTTTGATTTCACATGAGCATGCTTCCCAAATTTTCAAATAACTTATTTAATTTAATTTCTACTTTTTTTTTCATATCATCCCATGTTCCCATAAAATTCCCCACACTTAAATTATACACAATATCTATCTTAAACTAACCAAGGATTCAACTTGGGATTTTTATTTTGTTTTTCTGCTTAAGGCTAGTAATGTGTATAAAACAGAAGGGATTTAAAAGCTCAAGGGGGCTAACAAGGGTGATGTAAAAGGTAGGCTAATTTTGGGATAAGTGAGCTAAAATCAAACAATGGCCTCAATCATATGCAAGCATGTAAATATACTAAATAATGGACATATAGAATGGAACAAAATAAAGATTGCAATTATAGAGAAGTGAACACACAAGAATAAAATATTTATGGTTAAATAATGTAACCATGTAATTAAGCTCAATTCTCACAGGTTGTGTTCTTTGGCTTAAAAACCATGCTCCAATTACAACTTCAAACAAGTTTTACACAAAAAGTTTCAATTTAAATTAGTGAAATTTTTTTTTCAAAATAGGGTCTTAAAAGAAATTTATTATTTTAACCAAGTAGTAACTAAATGTATAAAATCAAACAAATATGCAATTAAACATGCAAATGCAATAATGAACAAACAAATAAAATAAAACATTGGTGTTGAAAGAGGAAATAACTAACCCATGGAGATCGGTATCGACCTCCCCACACTTAAAGATTGCACCGTCTTCGGTGCATGCTAAAATGTGCGAGTAGACGGGGGTTGTGGTTCCTCAGCTGGGGCTCTTCTGTTCCTTTTCTTGCCGGTGATTTGGGAGTAGCTTTGTCTTTTCCTTTCTTGGTGGTCATCCTGAAAAAGGGAAGAGAAAGTAAATAAAATTCAAAGAGATAACTATAGCAAGGAAGAGAACGGAAAAGGTGGTGATGGATGCACATTAGGATGTAACTGACATTAACACATGCTCGCGAGTACATGTGAAAAGCCATCAATGGAAAATAGCTAGTGCATATAAGGACAAGTGAATGCAAGGTGTTTATTGGCATACCGGCAAAGGGCATGAGTAGCATAGACCAATCATTACTGGTAATAAATCACCATGTTTGTATTGACAATTATGTTCAATTAATAAAATAGTAAAGGGAGTTTATGAAAAGCAAGCATTGAATAGTATAAAGTAAAATAGAGAAGTGCATAATGCTATATGGCTTTTTCACAAACACATAGCATGCATGGTGAATACGGTATAGAAAGTATAAAGTGAACATGCAAGCAATCCTTTAAAAATATAATTGCCAAACAATTTTGCAACAATCCACAATGACCCAAATAAAATTCCAACACCAATGAAAATAATGCAATGAATGAAAGTATGCAAACAAATTAAAATAAAAATAAAAAGAAAAATAAGAAGAATGAGAAGGGAAAGAAGGGAAGAGGAAGTAAATAAGAAAGGAGGGAGGAAAAATTAGGATTGGGGAAGAAAAGGTAAAATATTTTGGCATATAGGGTTAAGGTGTGCGACGCTGGCGACACGGTCGCGTGGGTGACGCGACCGCGTGGAGCACAATAAGGTCAAGCGACGCGGACGCGTGGGCCATGCGATCGCGTGACTCGATTTGTGCTAGTGGCGCGAGTGCAGCCTCGCGCTCGCACAACTCTCTGTTCAAAATCTTATTAGTGCCAAATTTTAAGTGACGCGATCGCATGGGGCATGCGATCGCGTGAGTGGGCTTTAAAGGAATATGACGCGGTCGCGTGGGTTACGCGGCCGCGTGGGAAGGATTATGCGCTCAGCACCAATCCAGCACCACTCTCGCACAACTTTCGGGTGTGCACCACTTTGACGTCGAAATCTTGGGCACGCGGCCGCATAGGTCACGCGGTCGCGTGGGAGGCCATTATTCCCATGCGACGCAGACACGTCAGCGACGCGGTCGCGTGGGTTGATTTGTGCTATTGGCACGCCTCCAGCCACGCTCCAGCGTGACTCTCTGTTCGATTTATTTTCTTCCCTAATGCACCAATGACGCGGACGCGGCAGCGTTGCGTACGTGCTTTTTTTTATATAATGCAGTATGCAGAATGCAATGCTTAATATGAATGCTATGAAAGTATGCATGATTCCAGGTTCAATCAAAATTCAAATAAAAACAAAACAAACTAAAATAAAAACTGAAAAAGGAACGATCATACCATGGTGGGTTGTCTCCCACCTAGCACTGTTGGTTAAAGTCCTTAACTTGGACGTTGGTTGAGCTTCTTGTTATGGCGGCTTGTGTTTAAATTCATCCAGAAATCTCCACCAATGCTTGGAATGCCAATAGCCTCTGGGGTCCCAAACTAGGCATGTGAAGCTTCTGAGCAGCTTCAAACAGACTTTTAGGCTCCCGGGGTGATGCATATCAGAATATTTTCCAGGATCCCAAACTCTGGTTCCAAATCCACTTTCATTGTGATCTATACTTTTCCATCTGGGTGGTTTGGAAACTAGATTCTCACCACGGTGGCCAAACGTTCTCCGTGATCCACTCAATTGAGCATGATACCAATCCTTGCACTTCGAGTTGAAGCGTGGAACCTTATTGAACCTTATGCACCGGCTCTGAGTATGAGCCATTTCCCTTTCACTCTTAAAGCCGCAGAGAGCTCTAAGCTGGCCATCTGTTTCAAGCAAACCATATTCAAGTGGAATATTGAAGATAAAAGACAAGGATTTTACCCACTTGTAGTTTGTGGTGGGCGGTAACGGCCTTGGGATAGGTGTTTCCAGTGGTTCTGTAAGTTCTACTCCCTTATAATCTTCTGTGAATTCTTCCACTTCAACCATCTCTTGATCAGATTCTTCAATTTCTCCCTCATCATCGCTCAAGTCATATATTGGAGGTTGAGAAAAATCTACCTTAGCATCTTCTTCATATTCACTCGGGGAAGATTCTTCTGTCTCAGAGAAATCACTTGCGGATGCAAGGTCGTCACTAAGAGAATAAGTCTCGTGATCATCATCATCAAGGAAACCTGTGTCCTGGGTTATTCCGTTCAGTTCTTCATAAGATATTTGCATTGGAGGCGGTGCAAAATCCTTCTCAGCGTCAATTGTAACATCCTTGACGGAGTTCTTCACAACAACCGACTCTTCCTCTTCTGCAATGACAGCTTTCTCTACTTGTTCTAATACGAAGCTATGCTCTATGCTGTTCACTGGAGCTTCTTGCATCTCCTTTGTACTGCCTTCTTCATTGGATTCTCTGCATAAAGCCATGGGGGTCTGTTGAGGGGCTGAGCGTCCGGAAGACAATTGTTTTAGCCTCTCCACCATTGCTTGCTCCAGTTGATGAAGGACTGTAGTACATTGGGGTGGATAAGGATCGTATGGTGGCGAATGGCGAAAAGAAGCTTGTGAGTGTGGTGGTTCGAGGTCATGTTGAGAGGATGGTTTATAGGCACGGGGTGGGGCTTGTTGGTAGTTACAAGGTTGTCCACTATATCTTTCAGCTGGGTATGCATTGTAGAATGGTCGTTGTCCATGATATCTTGGAGGGTATTGTTGCCTAAAGGGTTGATTAGATCCCCTTGACTGCATCCATCCTTGATTGGTCTGACCTTGATGCACATTCCTGCTGTAGTTTCTATTTCCTTCAACAAAGTTAGAACCAAACTCAAAGCGAGAGGGGTGAGAGTTCATAGTAGCAAATAAAGATAAAAAGGAAAAATAAAAATAAATAAGCAAGCAAAAAAGAAAAATATTTACAATAACCAATAATAAGGCACACGTTTGCAATTCCCCGGCAACGGCACCATTTTGACGTCGGGATTTTTGCCAGTATAGAATTTCATAAAAACAGTCGCGTTGTAGATATAGTCGCTAAACCAACAGAAATCCCTTCGTACAAACGTTTGGGTGTCACAAGTAACAAACCCCTTTAAAAATTGTTAACCGAGTATTCAAACCTCGGGTCGTCTTCTCAAGGAACTGCAAGGGGGTATGTTCTTATTATTGGCTATGGAGATTGTGAATTCGAGGTTTCAAGAGTGAAGAACAAGTATGGCAAATAATTTAAATGATAATTAAAATAAATAAATACTGTAAAACAAATCCTTTGGCAAGGTACGAGAACAATACTGTAAAATAATAATGAAAGTTGAATCTTAATTCCACTTAGTCAACCTTTGCTAAAGCAAAGGAAAGTCAAGGGACTAATTAATTGACCTTCGAATCCTATTTATTTCCTAAGAAAAGGTTGGGATTATTGAAGTTCAGTTCAATTAGCAAAGATAACAGTTATCAATTATGTTGAGCTAAGATAACTCCTGAGTTACTGATTTCTTAACCAAGACCAAAAGGAAGGAAATTAAATCTGCTGGAATAACAATATCTTCAGATTAGGGATAATAAAAAGCGACAATCATAAACTGAAATACCTCAAATTATATTAAATAAAAATGTCAATTCTAACATGGACAATATCAACAGCCAATTGGGCAACATCAATCAAACACAATAAAAGCTTCAGAGTGAACAAAAATAGAAGAGAAATTAAATAGTAAAAGGAATATTGAACCTGAATCGAGAGTCACTCTTAAAAACCAAGAGAAATCCTAAATCCTAGTTTCTAAAAATCCTAATTTCTAATCCTAATCCTAATCCTAAGAGAGAGAGAGGAGAGAACCTCTCTCTCTAAAACTACATCTAAAACATGAAAAGTGAATATGAGTGAATGTTTTGAATGGATGCAATCCCTCTACTTTATAGCCTCTAATCTGTGTTCTCTGGGCCGAAAACTGAGTCAGAAACAGCCCAGAAGTCACTTCCAGCGCTTTCTGGTCCGTACAGGTCGCGGAAAAGTGACGCGGCCGCATGGCTCACACGACCGCGCGGGTTGCGTTCCTGCCAGGTCACGCATCCGCATGACTCACGCATTCGCGTCGCCTGGCGTCGGGGCAGCTATGGCAAATTATATATTAAATTGAAGCCCCGGACGTTAGCTTTCCAATGCAACTGGAACCACGTCGTTTGAGCCTCTGTAGCTAAAGTTATAACTATTTGAGTGCGAAGAGGTCAGGCTGGACAGCTTTGCAGTTCCTTCAACTTCTTGTATTCCTTCCACTTTTGCATGCTTCCTTTCCATCCTCTAAACCATTCCTGCCTTGTAATCCCTGAAATCATTTAACACACATATCAAGGCATCTAATGGTAATAAGAGAGGATTAAACATAGGGAACTTAAGGCCAAAGAAGCATGTTTTCAATCAAAGCACATAATTAGGAAGGCAAATGTAAAACCATGCAAATAGTATGAATAAGTGGGTAAAGAGTTGATAAAAACACTCAATTGAGCACAAGATAAACCATGAAATAGTGGTTTATCAAGCATCACAGGAATATATCCAAATCTCAAGCCATTGGTGCCCAACTTTTTTTATTTCTTTTTTTGTTTCATTTTATTTCTTTTATTTTGGACCTTTTTCATTCGTCAAGTCTCATGAAATGCAACTCAAGTTCATATTACACAGTTATGCCAACTTTCAGCCTTATTCATGAATCAACTAATGAATCAGCACATACCACCACATAACCTTATTCTGTCTCATATCATACCAGACTTTTACTCTTTCTCTATTTCACAGTCATTTTTCTTTTATTCAAGCATGAGGAACAAAGCATATAATTTAAGTAAGATGAAAGTGAATCAAGAACTTAGACTAGCAAGCCATAACAGTATGAAAACAAACAGGCAGTAAATAAATCTAACAGGACACTAATCAACAGGGGATATTTGCACTTTCAATCAACATATTTAAGCTAAAGTCAGTCAGAGAACAATACAACCTCTTTGAGTCTATTTGTTTACTCTGTGTTATCATCATTGTTGGGTTCCATATCCTCCCTTTTTCCTTGATGATGTATCTTTTCCTCCAAAAGATTGAATGACTTCCTACAAGAGATATTAAAAGCCGTTTGTTCCCAAAGTACTTGAGAAACAGTTAGCATGCATGTATGCTTGTGATTCTCTGAACCTAAGTTGGAGTGGAATCACTAAACTTAGTTTCTTGCTTACTTCTATGTGCAGTAGAATAAATACATGCATGAAATATCAAGTGCTTTTATTAAGAAAAAAAATTATGAACTAGAAAAAAAAATATGAACTAGAAAACAAGTAAAAACTAGAAACATGACAATTGTTAAGTAGTTTCTCTGATTGTTTGGAGCCGATACTAGTCATGCTGAGGGTGCAATCTGTTCTTAATGAAATTTTTGGTGGAACACCAATCTTAGCATCCAACATTCACCCCTTAATTATTTTGGTGTCCAACACCAAACTTAGCTCTTTGCAATACAGAGAAATTTACTTAACTTCTTTATTGAAATAACTAAGAAAGAAAAACTACTGACCTGTAGATGATGACTTTCTTCCTCTTCTTCTAGATTGTTAAGAGAAATGACATCAATGGTAAAGAGGAGCCAGTCAATGCCCCTTTTCTTGGCCTCTTGCCAACAAGCTTCATTTTGTTAATTGCTTGATTGAGCTTTCTTACTGGTGGTCCAGGGGTTGGATTACTTGTGGTTGACCTTTCCTTCTTCCTTGATATGTTCAATGGTAGCTTGGTCACAATCCTCTTTTCAGTGGTGTTGTTGGTTACCTTCACTTCTTTGATTCCAAGACATGGTTGCTGTGTGATTTTTGGAGTTTTATCTTCATCAAGAGCCTTTTGAATTGATGGTTTAATGAGCCCTTCATCTATGTAGCTCTCTGCTTTAATTGAGTATGAACTCCCTTGATTGGCTTTCTCCTTTTCTTCTGTATGTTCTTCCATTGAATCCTTTGGGAGTAAGATTTCTTGTTCCTCTGTCACCTCAAGTAGCCTCTGTGGATACAAACTCCTAGGCTCACATACCTCCATCCCCTCATTCTCCATTGAAGTTTCACTTGATATAGGGGCCTTTTCTTCTTGCTCTTCCACTTCCTCCTTTGTACTTATCATTTGATCTAACAACACTTCCATGTTTTTGAAAGAGGTTTCTTGTTCTTCCCAGGATTTTCTCGTCTCCTCTTCATATCTTTCAATCACAGATTTAAGTGTTGAGAGTCTTTGGTTCAGGGAGGTTAGTTGTGAGTCTTCATGTTACCTTGTTATCTCAAGTGGCCTCTATGGATATGAAATCCTTAGTTCATGTACCTCCACCACCTCATTCTTTATTGAAATTTCACTTGATGCATGGGCCTCTTCTTCCACATCCTCCTTCACATTCACCAAATGGTCTTCATCTTTCTTGCTCAGGACTTCTCTATTTTTCCTTACCTGTTCTAAATATCCATCCATCTTATTGCAGAGGGTTTCTTGTTCTTTCCAAGAGTTTGTGGATGTTTGTAAGTATTGTTGAAATGCTAGCTCAAGGGATGAAGGCTTAGAATGAGTTTCTGGATATGTGGGTATTGTGGTGAAGTTGTTTTGAGTGGTATGGAATGAATCTTGTGAGTTATGAAATGGGTTTTGGGAGAAATTTTGTGTTGATGCATAATCAAGTGATGAAGAGTTTTCAAGTGAAAAACTGGGGGGTGAGGTTGGACAATTTAGCATATCCAAGTTGATGGCTCCTGATTAATGGAGTATGACACATTGAGTGCTCTCTGATTTTGATTCTCCCAATCACAACTTGAAGAATTGTGGAATTCATCACAGTATGGATCATCTTGTTGCATGGGGGACAATCTTGTATGAATTTATTAAAAGCACACTCCAGTGATGATGTCTCTTGATGAACAAAGCATGGATCATCAAGATCTCTTTGATTTTGACCCTTCCAGTCAAAATCTGAGTATTTGTTATAACAGTATGAATTATCTTGTGGCTCTGAAGCATATCTCCATTGACTGGAGTGCTCAGAATCTGTGATTTCTTGGTGATATTCCCAGCCATCATTAGAATGATCAATTGGTGATAGTGGCTAATATCCCTTAAAATTTGTTTGACCATAAGATGAGTTGAACTCCATTTGAATTTTATAAAACACATTACCGATGAAAATTGAAATTCATGTCCCAGATGAGAATTTCTTAGTGAGGAAAAAACTCAAAAACCTTGGTATCAGCTTAAAACAAAAAATTAAAAGAACAAAAACAAAGAAAATGCTTAATCTAGACTTCTCACCCACTTAATCATTATTGATCTATATCAATCCCCGGCAACGGTGCGAAAAACTTGATGGGTGAAAATTAGATTTCCACACAAACTCACCAATAATTGTACTGGGTCGCATCAAGTAGTAATAACTCACAAGAGTGAGGTCGATCCCATAGGGATTGATGGATCAAGCAACTTTAGTGAGGTGATTAGTTTAGTTAAGCTAACAGTGGTGAATTGAGTAGAATTGAGCAACAGAAAGTAAATTGCAGAGAACTATAAATTGCAGAATGTAAATCAGCAGAAGCTTAAAGGGCAAGAAAAGTAAATTACAAAAAATGTAAAGGGAATTGGGTGCTGGGAAATTAAATGAAGCCATAAATTAGAATTCAGAACAATTGCAGAAGATATAAATTTACAGGAAAAGTAAATTCAGATCACAGCAGACTCAAATGTAAAGTTGCAGAAAGTATAATTGCAGAAGATAGAATTATTAGAAACTGAAATTTCATAAGCCAAATTGAATAAAAGTGTATCAACTATGCTAAGCTCTTTGGAGTCTCTAATCCTCCAAGAGAGATATGGAGTCTCTAATCCTCCAGCCTGAGCCTTCTATTTTACTACTACTCCTACTATGTGCCTCCCCTTTTTTTACTGTGAACTAAAGCCCTTTAATAGGCATTCCTAAATTACAAATGAAATTGAAATTGAAAATAAATTACAACTCAAATAAAATTCCTAATCTAACTGATCCTTGAGCCTTTGAGTGATGTCAATTGGGCTCTGCTTACTTTGGTGTGTCAATGGGCTTGAAATCAGATTTAATTGGGCAGAGATTCACTTTCAGGAGAATAGAGCATTCATTAAGTGAGCGGTACGCTTTTATACCCACGCGTACGTGTCCTCTGCGCTTTCGCGTGCTTTTGCATTTTCGGCCATTGACGCGTACGCGTCTGTCACGCTTGCGCGTGCTTTGGCGATCTGGCATATTGACGAGTGCACGTCATGTACGCGTGCACATCCCTTTTCAGCGTTCAATTAGTGAGCGTAGCGTTCTTCAATTGAGCGCTCTTCGCGCGTACGCATCACCTACGCATACTGATGAATGAAAATTGTCGTGTCGGTCTAGATTTTCTTCTTATAGAAAGAATTACTTCGTTGTAAGCATAGTTCTAAACCAACAAACAATTCCCACATAAAAAATTTGAGTTGTCACAAGTACAAACCCCAAATGAAAATTAACCGAAGTATTTTAACTCCGGGTCGTCTCACAAGGAATTGCAATAAAATGCTCAATTATTGACTACGAGGATGCAAGGGGTTTGATTTTCAATGGACAAGAAAATAAATGACAAGAAAGTAAATGAACAATGAACTAACAAAAGAAATAGAAAGGTACTCTTGGCTAGACATAGGTAATTGAGATAACCATCCTTGTCTACAAACCATATATTGATAATCATGAGAGTCCAACCTATTAAGTCTACTTCCAAAAGCCTTAAGTACGTAATATCTACTCCTAGGCTTGAAGTATATCAAATAGGCTTGATCACATCAACCCATAAGGTCTAACCTCGCTACTAATTAACCTAGTAGTAGGCTAGTGTCAATGGCTATCAAATTGATCACCAAGAATTCTCAAATCACCAATTCATTGATACCCAATGACTCAAGGTCACTCAATTCCCTTAGCCGGGCCAAGAGTAAAGAGAACTACTCAAAAACTAGTGAAAGCATTTTAACAAACACCTAGAGTGCAAGAAAAGTAAACACCAGAAAATACAAGAATTAAATGAACAAGTAAAACTAAAAGAGCAAAGATGTAATACAAGAAATTAAGAAGGAAAACTAAATTAAAACAAGAATTAAAAGTTGGATCTAAGAAAATTAAACCTAAACTATCCTAAATTCTAGAGATAAGGGAGAGCTTCTCTCTCTAGAATTCTACCCTAAAACCTGATGAAAACTAAACTATGGCTACTTGGTTCATTCCCCATTCAATTCTTGGGTTCAATAGCATCAGAAATGAGTTGGATTGGGCCTAAAATGAGCTAGAAATCGCCCCCAACGAGTTGCCCAAAATAATGGACCCACGCTGCTCCATTAGCACGCACGTGTACAGTGCACATGCACATCCCTAGACGTCAGGCAACTATGGCAAACTTTATAATATTTTGAAGCCCCGGATGTTATCTTTCCAACGCAACTGGAACTGCCTCATTTGGACATCTGTAGCTCAAGTTATGGTCGATTGAGTGCGAAGAGGTCAGGCTTGACAGCTTTATGGTTCCTTCATTTCTTCATGAACCTGAGATCACTCAACAAACACATTAAGGCATCGAATGGAATTAAAGTGAATTAAAATCACCAATTTTAGGGCTTAAAAAGCATGTTTTCACATTTAAGCACAAATCAAGGGAGAATTGCAAAACCATGCTATTTCATTGAATAAATGTGATAAACTGTGATAAAATCCCCCAAAATAAGCACAAGATAAACCACAAAATTGGGGTTTATCACATACGCGTGGGTCTTCAAACATGCCATTTCCACGCTACCGCTCAGCCCACGCTTGCGCGTCCTTCTTCAGGTAAGTCACAACCTCGCGTATGCGTCATGTACGCGTACACGTCGATGGCTATACTTCCATTCCAAATTTGGTCTTGCCCGAAAACGCTGACTCACTGAACATAGCGCTCTCTTTGAAAAGTAGCGCCAACCACTTCTACGCGTACGGGTCATGCACGCGTACGCGTGGGTCTTCGAAAATTCATCCCTGATGCACAAGCGTCTTGTACTCGTGCACGTCGTAGCGTTTTTGCGCCAAGAGCGCTCTCCTTTTTCAAATCATTGTCCACACTTTTAAAAGCATGGGGTAAAGCTCCGAAGCGTGCTGATGAGCGGATAATTTATACGCTTTTTGGCATTGTTTTTAGGTAGTTTTTAGTAGGATCTAGATACTTTTAGGGATATTTTCATTAGTTCTTATGTAAAATTCACATTTCTGGACCTTACTATGAGTTTGTGTGTTTTTCTGTGATTTCAGGTATTTTCTGGCTGAAATTGAGGGACCTGAGCAAAACTCTGATAAGAAGGCTGGCAAAGGACTGCTGATGCTGTTGGATTCTGACCTCCCTGCACTCAAAATGGATTTTCTGGAGCTACAGAACTCCAAATAGAGGCTCTCAATAGCGTTGGAAAGTAGACATCCAGATCTTTCTAGCAATATATAATAGTCCATACTTTATTCGTGATTAGATGACGTAAACTGGCGCTCAACGCCAATTCCATGCTGCATTCTGGAGTCAAACGCCAGAAACACGTCACGAACCAGAGTTGAATGCCAAAAACACATTACAACTTGGCGTTCAACTCCAAAAGAAGCCTCAGCTCATGTAAAGTTCAAGCTCAGCCTAAGCACACACCAAGTGGGCCCCGAAAGTTGATTTCTGCATCAATTACTTACTTCTGTAAACCCTAGTAGCTAGTCTACTATAAATAGGACATTTTACTATTGTATTAGAGATCTTTTGGTCTCAGTTTTATTTTATTATTCATCTTAGGAGACTATTGATCATGTTTTGGGGGCTGGCCATTCGGCCATGCCTGAACCTTCATCACTTATGTATTTTTAACGGTGGAGTTTCTACACACCATAGATTAAGGGTGTGGAGCTCTGCTGTACCTCAAGTTTCAATGCAATTACTACTATTTTCTATTCAATTCCACTTGTTCTTATTCTATGATATTCGTTGCACTTCAATATGATGAATGTGATGATCCGTGACACTCATCATCATTCTCACCTATGAACGCATGACTGACAACCACTTTCGTTCTACCTTAGACCGGGCGCATATCTCTTGGATTCCTTAATCAGAATCTTCGTGGTATAAGCTAGAATTGATGGCGGCATTCATGGGAATCCGGAAATTCTAACCTTGTCTGTGGTATTCCGAGTAGGATTTCGGGATTGAATGACTGTGACGAGCTTCAAACTCGCGATTGTTGGGCGTGATGACAAACGCAAAAGAATCAAGGGATTCTATTCCAACATGATCGAGAACCGACAGATGATTAGTCGTGCTGTGACAGAGCATTTGGACCATTTTCACTGAGAGGATGGGATGTAGCCATTGACAACGGTGATGCCCTACATACAGCTTGCCATGGAAAGGAGTAAGAAGGATTGGATGAAAACAATAGGAAAGTAGAGATTCAGAAGGAACACAGCACCTCCATGCACTTATCTGAAATTCCCACCATTAAATTACATGAGTAACTCTATCTTTATTTTCTATTTTATTTATTTACTATTCGAAAACTCCATAACATTTATTATCCGCCTAACTGAGATTTACAAGATGACCATAGCTTGCTTCATACCAACAATCTTCGTGGGATCAACCCTTACTCACGTAAGGTATTACTTGGATGACCCAGTGTACTTGCTGGTTAGTTGTGCGGAGTTGTGACTAAGTGTGATTCACGTTTGAGAGCGTTACCAAGTCTTTGGAGCCATTGTTGATGATCACAATTTCGTGCACCACGTGCTCAACTCAAAAAGGTGTGTCCAAAATTCTTCCTTTGAGCTTATTTTGTGCTTTCTACTCTTTTTCCTTCATCTTTTCACCTGTCATCAACCAAACAGGTACATCAAAGCCTTGGCATGATTATCAAATCTTGCATCATTCATATTATCAACTAAATCTTGCAAGGAATCTAATGAAAAGGTATAAAATTACCAATGTTTAATTGAATCAAGACAAGCATGAAATTCTCACTCAAACACCTACTTATTGCCTAAAAATGCATGAAAACCAAGTGAAAACTAATGAAAAAGGCTTGTGAAACTTGCCTAAGATGACTTGTCATCAGTATATGTTACCCAGAGGAAATATGAACACCTGGGAACAGGTTGTTAACAAATTCCTGAAAAGGTTTTCTCTTTCGCAGAGATTGGCTAAGTTAGCAACAGATGTTTAGACCCCAGTCAGGATAGAAGTTCTAGATAGGGAGACTGTAGCCACACCCCTGCTGAGAGTTATAGTGCTCCTAGTGCTATGGGCGGTGACCACCCTCAAGGAGACACTCACACCTACAACCAGTGGATACCTGAGTTGGTTAATACTTCTCCCACTGAGTTGTTTGAATAGGTGCACCCCTGTAGGGCCTTCGCAGAAAGCCTAATGCTCTCTAGGAATGAGATCTTAAAAGAAGGTAAGACATTAGTCTTCACCAAGGAGGCCGAACCTCAGAAATATGCTACTAAGGAACTGAAGTACCAAAAGGATCCTGAGAATGCCATTGAGCACGACCTAACAGAGGAGAAGGAATCTGAAGTTCATTATTCTCTGGGCATGCAAGAGGAGCCTGTGATTACCACAGAGCTCGCCCTTGCATAGGAGAAAGAGCCTCAAGAGCTACCTTTCCAAGGCATGCAGGCAGAACCGACAGATGAGTAGTTGGCTCATTTCCCAGCAGCTCTTAAGGAACTGCAAGTCAATATCTCTGTTGCAAAGGTATTGGGAAAAAGGACCCCCTATATGACCTGTCCAAAAGAAATTATTTTTAAAAAGGACCTAAAGAGAGATGAAATAGAGGTACTTACTGAGAAGTACAGTATCCTAATTTAGAATGAGCTGCCAAGGAATATGGCAAATCCAGGGAGCTTTTAGATCCTGTGGACTACTGGAAAGATTATTTTTGACAAAGCCCTGTATGATCTTGGCTTAAGTTTAAATCTGATACCTTCCACTGAGGCAGAGGCTGAATCTGGAGAGACTGGGAAGGCATTGAACGCCAGTGAGGAAGCCCTCACTGGGCGTTCAATGCCCATCTTAGCAGCAGAGCTGGCGTTAAACGCCAGCCAGGACGCACTTGCTGGGCGTTCAACTACCAAACAACCAGGGACTCTAGTGCTGAACGCCAGTGAGGGGTCCTCACTGGGCGTTCAAGGGCCAAACAGGCAGGCATTTTGGTGCAGAACACCAGTGAGGTACCCCTCATTGGGCGTTCAACGCCCACACAGTCAGGGAAGCTAACGTTGAACGCCAACCAGGATACCCCTGTCCTGTTGGGCATTCAACGTCCAAAATGCTAAAGGGGCTGGCATTTAACACCAGTAAGGGATGCACAGCATGGGCGTTCAACGCCCAATAAGCTTATAAAGCTAGCATTGAATGCCAGAAAAAATAGACCTTCTGAATGTTCAAAACCCACTCAAGAAACCCCTATACCAGAATTAAAGGAAGCTAAGGCTCATATAAAGACCATAGAGGTTCCTTTGTATGCACTTCTAGAGTGTATGAGTTCTGATGACTACTCATCCTCATCAGAGGATGAAGACACTAGGGAAAAGCAAGTTGCTCGGTACCTAGGAGCTCTTATGAAGCTGAATGCCAAACTATTTGGTACAAAGCATTTGGAGGAAGAACCTCCATTGCTTTCCAAAGAACTTAATGCTTTGGTTCAGAAGAAGCTACCTCAGAAGCTTCCAGATCCTGGATGCTTCCTGATTCCTAGCGTCAAGTATAAACCTTATGCCACTTTCTGCAATGGAGAAGCTATGAATCCAAGAGGCAAAAGGAATAAAGATTACCTTGCATAAGAACTGGATGGTGTTCAAGGTTCTTGACTCTCCAGTACCCCTTGATAAGGAAGGCACTTGCATAAAGAATTATGCGTCCAAGCCTCCTCCCTTGGATGAAACCAATTCAATCCCTCCTAAGACCAAATGTAAGTTTGGTGTTGGATGTACACTATCCACAAAGGAGGAAGGCCCCAAAAGGAAGTTACCTAGGGGCTGAAAAAACAAAAATATCCCTACTGAAGGCTTTTCACCATGGAAAATGGTAGTGTTCACTTATCTCATCATGGTATTCACAATGAAAGAGGGAAGTGGCAAAAAGGGACACCAGCATATTGCTGCAAGCCCAACCCTGCCTCAGGTAGTGAACAAGATCCTATTTCTTTAGCGTTTTACGCTAATCCATGAGAGCACAGGAAGGAAGCTCCCAGTAAAGAGTAAGGATTTATTCCTCTATGACTATCTTCCTCCTTAAAAGGAAATGTCCGTCAAGCTAATGACATTAAAGAAGCACTTGTTGGGAGGTATTCATACCCCGGACCGAGCTATAGGGTCCAGGTTGGACTAAAACAAACTGACCGACCTCTCTACAAAGAAAGGCCCAAGGAGGCCCAAAAAGGAGAGTCACCCCCCATTAGAAGGCGGCTGGCCAAAAGGTGATGATCTCACCCACAAAAGATAAGATAAGAAAACAAATTTATCTCAATGAAAGGTTATCAAGCACTACTATAAATACACTGGAGCACCCAGGTATAACACATATTCAATTCTACAAAAAAAACCTGCCTAAAGACCGTTCTAACTTAAGCATCGGAGTCTCTTGCAGGTATCACCCCCTCCAGTGAACGAGGACCAGCAGCACCTCCTACCCCAACAAAGTCGGACGTGGCAGTCTCGACTAGAAGATCTTGTCCGGGATCGACCTCCTTATTTTAGGTAAACCTCGGAACATTGGCGCCGTTGCCGGGGATCCTAGAATCATCCCATCATCACGGTAAACAACCCTCCTACTAACGACCACACCTCCGGATTGGAAGAATGAATGCCATTAAAGAACACGGATTCCACGCCAACCTCCCCAAACGATGCCTACCACTCCAAAGGAGATAAGCAACCCCAGAATGCCGAAATCCTAAACGCCATCCTTGAACAACAGGATCGCCTCAAACAACTCGATCAAGAGGCCGAACGAGACCTCTGGAGAGAAACAAGACGACGTCGAGAGCTAGAAGAAAAACTCCTAAAGCTCGAAGCCGACCTTAAAACTAAAACCACTCGATCCAACCGCGAAGATAGCCCCGATAATGATCAAGAACCATTTACGAAGGAAATCATGAAAGCTACTATCCCAAAGGACTTCAAAGCTCCTGACATGACCTCGTATGATGGTATGACCGACCCGAGCCATCATCTCAGCAACTTTAGAAGCTGTATGTACCTCACGGATGCCTCAGATGCAACCCGCTGCAAGGCCTTCCTGACCACTCTAACCAAGACAGCAATAAAGTGGTTTGACATCCTGCCACCAAGATCGATCATAAGCTTCGATGACCTCGCCAAGAAGTTTCTCGCTAGGTTCTCCATTCAGAAGGAGAAAGCCAAACAGGCTCCAAGCTTGCTAGGAATTAAACAAGGAGATCGGGAAAGCCTCCCCAGCTACATGGAAAGATTCAATAAAGTGTGCCGTGACATAGGAAATCTCCCTACAGAAGCGGCCATTATGGGACTCATCAACGGCCTATGAGAAGGACCCTTTAGCCACTCCATATCCTAGAAGCATCTAACATCTCTAAACGAGGTACAAGAACGAGCCAAAAGTACATCAATATGGAGGAGAACTCCCGATTAGGAGAGACCTCGAAAACCGGACTCCTCTACCCATCTCAAGACAAGGATAGGAAGTCCAAGAAAAAAGAAGACCAATCCACAGAGAAGCCCAGAAAATACCATAACTACATCCCTCTTCGGGTATCCCTTGTGCATGTCTACTGAGAAATATGCAACACAGAAAAAATCCCACCTCCTCGCCCTATCAAACACAAGAAAGGTGGAAGTTGGACTGAGTACTGTAAATATCACTGAGTCTACGGGCACCCTACTAATGAGTGCTACGACTTAAAAAGTATCATAGAAAAACTGGCCCGAGAAGGAAGGCTAGACCGATTCCTGATCAACAGAATGGACGAACCAAAAAAGAGAAGAAGGGACGAAGAGGGGGGACGAGCTGAACGACCTCCTTACACCCCAGAAAGGCATGTCCATACGATCAACGGAGGATTCGTAGGAGGAGGAATCTCCAAATCTGCCCAGAAAAGACACCTTAAAGAAGTATACCACCTCGGAGAAGGAGATAGGTCATCCAACCTCCCCACTATCGCCTTCACCAAAGAAGATGTCGTAGGCATCATCCCCGGGCATGATGATTTTGTGATCATCACCATCATACTGACTAATGCCAACCTCCACCGAACACTGGTTGATCAGGAAGCTCCGCGGACATCCTATTCAAGTTCGCCTTCGACAAACTCGGGCTGCAAGAAAAAGAGCTCAGAGCATATCCCAATAGCCTGTTCGGGCTCAGAGACGCCCCGATCCAACCCCTAGGGTATATCCCACTACATACAACCTTTAGAAAGTGAACCTGGTCTAGGACACTGAGTATAGACTACATCGTAGTCGACGTGAATTTCGTATACAACGCCCTTATAGGCCAGACAACTTCAAATCAGCTCGCCGCAGTAGTCTCCAACCCCCACATATGCATGAAGTTTCCAACCCCAGAAGGCATAGCCACCATCAAACGAGACCAAAAGCTCGCATGATACTGCTATAATGAAAACCTAAGCTTAAAAGGCTACCCCAGGGGAAAAGAATCCAATGCCATTAAACTCGGAGGAATTCGTGCTCCAGAAAAACTTCGTCCACAAACAGAAGGCGAGACAGAAGAGGTCCAAATCGGAAATTCCCAAGACAAAACAACAAACATAGGTGTAAACCTTAAGGAAGAACTAAAAGAGCTACTGATAAAGTTCCTCAAGGAGAATTCTGACCTGTTTGCGTGGGAGGCCGCGGACATGCCCGGCATAGATCCCGCCTTAATATGCCACAAACTGGCAGTATACCCCTGATCTCGACCAGTGCAACAGAAGCACATAAAGCTCGGTCTGGAAAGGTCCCAAGTCGTGGAGGAACGAGTACAAGCCTTACTAGAGGCAAGGTTCATTAGGGAAGTCAAATACCCACTATGACTAGCCAATGTCGTACTGGTAAAAAAGCCAATTGGAATGTGGCGGATGTATGTCAATTACACCGACCTCAGCAAAGCCTGTTCAAAAGACCCTTACCCCATCCCAAATATCAACACCCTAGTTGACGCTTCGTCAGGATACAAGTACCTTTCCTTCATGGATGCCTACTCGGGATACAATCAGATCCCAATGTATCAACCCGACCAAGAGAAAACCTAGTTCCTAACCCCGAAGGCAAACTACTACTATGTAGTCATGCCATTGGAACTCAAAAACTCGGGGGGCTACATATCAGAGGTTGATGAACAAAGTCTTCACCGACCACATCAGGAAGCTGATGGAAGTCTACTTAGACGACATGCTAATAAAAACACAAAGGAAAAAGACACTATTACCCGACCTTATCGAAGTATTCGGCAGCATAAGAAAGCCCGGGATGAGACTAAATCTCACAAAGTGCACTTTTGCGGTGGAAGCTAGCAAATTCCTAGGGTTTATGCTCATCCAAAGAGGGATTAAGGCAAACCCAGAAAAATGCTATGATATACTCAACATGAAAAGCCCGACCTACGTCAAAAAGCTACAACAGCTAAATGGACGGCTAGCAGCCTTATCTAGGTTCCTAGCTGGATCATCCATAAGATCTCTTGCTTTCTATGCAACATTAAGGAAAGGAAAGAGGTTCGAATGGACCCCAAAATGTGAACAAGCCTTTCAAGACTTCAAGGCATTCCTAGGACAACCACCTATCCTAACCCGACCTCGACGAGGAGATGAATTGATCCTATACCTCGCCGTGGGAAGTCGAGCGATAGCCTCAGCCCTAGTAAGAGAAGACGAGAATGAACAACAACCCATCTACTTTATTAGCAAGGCTTTGCAAGGGTCAAAACTAAACTACCAAAAGATAGAAAAGTTCGCCTACGCCCTCATACTTACTTTCCGACGACTTCGACCATACTTTCAAGCCCACACCATCAGAATACGGTCCAACCAACCCATAAAAGGTATCCTGTAGAAAACTGACTTAGCCAGAAGAATCCTACAATGGGCGGTCAACCTATCCGAATTCGACCTTAAGTATGAAGCTCGGACAGCCATCAAGTCTCAGTACCTGGCCGACTTCGTCATAGAGTACACCGACACCCCAGGAACCCCATTGACTGGAACTTCTACGTTAACGACTCATCAAACAAAGCCGAAAGTGGAGCAGGCGTTATCCTAGAAAGCGATCAAGGAACCCAGCTCAAACTCTCCCTAAAGTTTGAATTTCCTACCTCAAATAACCAAGCCGAGTACGAAGCCCTACTGACTGGTTTGAAGCTAGCAAGGGAAGTCGGAGCCTAAAAGCTTACCATCTTTAGCAATTCACAAGTAGTCACCTCGCAAATAGAAGGAAGCTACTAGGCAAAGGATCCCACCATGAAAAAATATCGAGACAAGACCAGAGAATAGCTCGGGAAATTCATAGAATATGAGATCCGACATATAACTCGAGAACAAAACGCCCAAGCTGATGCAATTTTGAAACTAGCCAGCACCAAACTAGGGGGCAACAATAGAAGCCTCATCCAAGAAATACTACAAAACCCGTCAACCTCGGAAGAAGAGAAGTCCTAAACATATCGAACTAGGACCAAGGGTGGATGACTCCCATAATTAACTACCTCAAATCCGAAACACTCCCCACAGATAAAGATGCTCATACGAGACACACAGATTTACACCATAGTGCACGACGTCCTATATAGAAGAGGGATCTTAACGTCCCTCCTAAAATGCGTCCCGACCACCGCTACAAAGGAAGTCTTAGAAGAAGTCCACCATGGCATGTGCAGCAACCACCTCGGGGAGTGAGCTCTTTCTAAAAAGGTACTTCGAGCTGGTTTTTTCTGGCTGACCTTACAAAAGGAAGCCACAGAGTTCATCAAAACATGCTCACCATGCCAGAAGCATGCCAACTTTCATATTGCCCCACCCGAAGAGCTCATCCGCGTTACTTCACCCTGGCCATTTGCAAAGTGGGGGCACATCCTCCTCGGACCATTCCCTCAAGGATCTGGGCAAGTCAAGTTCCTCATTGTAGGAGTAGGCTACTTCACAAAGTGGATCGAGGTAGAGCCATTGGCCGCCGTCACCGCCCAAAGAAGTTGGAAATTCCTATACCGAATCATTCTCACAAGGTTTGGGGTCCCGTGCTCCATCACCACGGACAATGGCACTCAGTTCACCGACACGGACTTTAAGAACTTAGTAGCTGATCTAAAAATCAAGCACCAGTTCACCTCCGTGGAACACCCACAAGCCAACGGACAGGCGGAAGCCGCCAATAAAGTCATATTGGCCGGGTTAAAATGGACACTACAGGACGCAAAAAGAGCCTGGGCAGAAGAGCTCCCGCAAGTCCTATGGGCGTACCGGATAATGTCGCACTCCACCATCGGGGAATCACCCTTCCGACTTGCCTACAGAATAGAGGCAATGATTCCCATTGAGGTAGAAGAAAGATCACCTAGGGTGATCCTCTACAATGAAGATGTCAACTCCCAAGCACAAAGAGAAGAGCTCTACCTACTTCCAGAGGTCTGAGAAAGAGTTCGGATCAGAGGGGAAGCACTAAAATGTCGAATGGCTTCAAGGTATAACCGGAAAGTGATCCGACAAAGCTTTGCTACCGATGACCTCATCCTAATCCAAAATGATATCGGAGTAGGTGTAGAACCTATGCACAATTACTCAAGAGGGGGGTGAATTGAGTATTGCAATAACAATGAATCTTTATACGAAAGTTAAAGACAATATGCAAAAGTGTTATTGTACTAGTATTTTTCCAAGAGCTTAACTCAATTGCTAAGCATTTATAAGGAGCTTTTACTTTCCAATAGACACCAACTCAAATAAATTGATCAAGCTTTTCACCAATCGGACTTAAGCCACTCCTTAAGTACTTACGAAGCTACTTTTCGATCACAATTTATTTGCTCAAAGGTAAAAGACAATAATATTGAAGAGATGAGTTTGGAGAAATGCAAACGCTATTTAGAGTGGTTCGGCACAATCCTTGTCCTACGTCCACTTTCTTTCTCAATCGCAATTGAGAAGTTCCACTATAGCCAAGCTTCAAGGTGCTCGCGCAAAACCTTTTACAATCCGAGTCCTTAGTTTCTAACACCTCACGGTATATGATCACCACTCGTATACTAACCCACTCCACTTAGAGATACCTTCTCTAAGATTTGCCTTGAGTACTTAGTATACCTCTTTGGTATCCTCACCGACTATAGTGTTTATAACTCTTGACTCAACCTTGGAGATCACACTCCAATTTACAAGGTGTACAAGAAAACAATTCTCAAAGAATTGTTGAGACAAAATGAGTACTCTCTAGAAGAGTGTATGATTACAAGTTTAGCACTATTGAACCAATTGATATTGCTCTCTCAAATTGTGAATTATAACACCTTAAAAATGTGTAGAATGAAAGAATATGAACAAGATAGTTTGCAAATACTCAAAATTGTGAAATAAGGCTTCAATCCATCCATTTATAGATTCCCCAAACCTTAGAAACGTTGGGGAATTAATGGGATGGAGTCTTTATGTCAAAACTAGCCGTTTTTTATGTTTTTGAATTATTTGCATCGATGCATAACACTTTGCATCGATGCAAATGTGTCTTTGACGCTGAAATTTGAATTTTCAGCTAGGTTACATCGATGCAAACATCTTTGCATCGATGCAACAAGTCGTTGCATGCTTTGCATCGATGCAAGATGAGTGTGCATCGATGCAAACCTTAAAGAATGGCTTAAAATCACTTCAAAATGCTTAGGATTGATCTCAAACTTGTTGGAGTCAATTCCTATGCTTTTGTACCTTTGGAAAACAAGTTTTTAAACCATTTGGCTAGCATCGAATTGCAAGATGTGCATCAAAACATTTTGTGAGTGTGTGTTGAGAGATTTAGCAATTGGTTCTTAACAAGAAGTTACCTAAGTCCTAAGACACTATACTTGTCTTCAAATGTTGTGGACTTGAGTTTCTTGTTGTTGTTGTGTTGCTTTCAACTCTTCATTCCTCACCGTTGAATGTTGGTTGATCTTTCAACAAGCTTGTTCATTCAAGTTGTTTGTTGGTTTGTCTTTCATGTCGTTTGTTGGTTTGTCATTCATCAAAACCTACGAATACAAACTTCGCATACAAGCAACATGATTTACAATTTCCCCCTTTTTGATAATGACAAACCAATTTTGAGGATATGCATTTATAAATGATTTTGAAAGCAACAATAATGCACTTTGTTTTATAGAAAGCTTTAGAGAAGACTTCACAAAAAAAATTTTGTAGGAGTTCCCCCTAAATATGTGCATTTGTTCCCTTAAAGGGCGTTTATCAAAGAAAACGATTTAGATATCAAAGTTTTTGCTTAGCGGAAGTCTTTTTTGAAATCATTGTTTCGCAAACTTATTTCTTCTTTTCAAATCCTCAAACTTCTTCTTTTTCAAAAGTTCAAAACTTCAAATATCCTCAAACTTTTCTTCGCCCTTTTGACATTATCAAAAAGAAAGGAGTTTGAAATGTGTCATAGAAGCATGCATAAAACAATGAATTTTTTTAAGTTCAATTTCTCTATTAATCTCAAGGATGAGATATTCCCCCTTTAAAAAAGAATTTGATTTCCTCTTTTTATATATAACAAGCATGCATAATTCCCCCTAAAATATATCAAGGCATGCACATTAACTTAAAATAGGGGTACCAAGCCTATTTTGAGTTATTCACCAAATAAGCATACAAGCATTAATCATTAAACAAAATTATGAAGGAAATATCAAAGTATTTAAACCATAATAGAAATCCTTAACTTACTAGGAGTTAGTTTAACAATTCATATAATCAAATAAGCATAAAGCAATAAAAAGTGACTTGATGAAGAGGAGACAACCAAGCTCTGCATCGATGCAACATGCATCATTTTGCCCAAAATCACCAAATTTTCATCCTTTGGTGGTTCTTTCTTCAATCCTTTGAGTTCCATCATGTATATACTCACTTAAACCATTATAAACTTCAATTTGTTGATCCTCCATTGTTTATAATCTTCAAATTCTTCAATCTACCTCAAGATTAATCACTCATTCATCAACTCATAAACCTACAAAACAATGGCTAATTGGATATCTCCAATGCTTAAGTTAGTAAGAGATACAAAAATAGCAATATGAATTCAAACAAATCATATTAGATTAGAATCCAAGATACCAAGTTCATTTTGGATGTTAAAAAAACTTTCTTTACATAAAGGTTTAGTGAAGATGTCCGCTAGTTGTTTACTAGTTTCGACAAATTCAATAACCACATCACCCTTTTCAACATGGTCTCTTATGAAGTGATGTCTAATCTCAATATGCTTGGTTCTTGAATGTTGAACCGGATTCTTGGTTAATTTTATTGCACTAGTATTATCACATTTGATAGGAATGTGATCAAGCATGAGTCCATAGTCCATAAGTTGTTGTTTCATCCATAAAATTTGGGCGCAACAACTACCGGCGGCTACATACTCGGCTTCGGCGGTAGACAAGGCTACACTTACTTGTTTCTTACTGTGCCATGAAACAAGAGAGTTTCCTAGCAAGTGACAAGTGCCGCTAGTGCTTTTCCTATCCAATTTGCAACCGGCAAAATCGGAATCGGAATAACCAATCAAATCACAAGTGGATCCTTTCGGATACCACAATCCAACATTTAATGTTCCTATGAGATACTTCATAATCCTTTTTACCGCACTTAAGTGAGATTCCTTAGGATTAGCTTGGTATCTCGCACACATGCATACACTAAACATGATATCTGGCCTACTTGCCGTTAGATAAAGTAATGATCCTATCATGCCTCTATACTTCTTTACGTCTATGCTTTTACCTTGTTCATCTTTATCAAGGTAGCAAGTAGTGCTCATTGGTGTGTCCATTGCCTTAGCATTGTCCATTCCAAATCTTTTGAGCAGTTCCTTGCAATATTTGGTTTGGCTAACGAAAGTTCCTTCTTTTCCTTGTTTGATTTGCAAACCAAGGAAGAAGTTGAGTTCGCCCATCATGGACATTTCAAATTCACTTTGCATGAGGTTTGAGAAAAACTTGCAAAGTGATTCGTTAGTTGAACCAAATATTATGTCATCGACATAAACTTGTATCAAAAGGATATTTTTGTTTTCTATCAAGATAAATAAAGTTGTATCAACCTTCCCTCTTCTAAAACCTTTTTCTATTAAAAACTTGCTCAAACGTTCATACCAAGCTCTTGGAGCTTGTTTAAGACCATAAAGAGCTTTCTTGAGTTTAAAAACATGATTAGGATTTTCATAATCCTCAAAACCGGGAGGTTGTTCAACATATACTTCTTCTTTAATGAAACCATTAAGAAAGGCACTCTTAACATCCATTTGATAAAGTTTGAAGTTATAAGAGGATGCAAAAGCAAGTAACATTCTAATTGCTTCTAATCTAGCTACGGGAGCATAAGTTTCGTCATAATCAATGCCTTCCTCTTGATTATAACCTTTAGCTACTAATCTAGCTTTGTTTCTAACAATTGTACCATTTTCATCAAGTTTATTTCTAAAAACCCATTTTGTTCCTACAATTGTTTGATTACTTGGTTTAGGCACCAATTCCCAAACGTCATTTCGTTTGAATTGGTTAAGCTCCTCTTGCATTGCCATAGCCCAATGTTCATCATCAATTTGCGGACTCAATGGTAGATGGTTCAATTTGAGAAACAAAAGCACTATATGCAAATAAATTTCTAAAAGTGGATCGAGTTGTTACCCCTTTCGAAACATCACCAATGACGTTGTCTAGAGGATGATCCTTTGAAGTACGCCAATCCTTTGGAAGTGCATTTATTTGTGCTTGTGATGGTTCAATTTCTTCAACTTGAACACTATCCTTTGTTGAGCTTGTAGAGGCTTCATTTAAACCTTTTTCTTTGTCTTCACCATTCAAATTTAGTGAATCAAAGTTTTCTACATTTTCATCAAAATCTTTTCTAGCACAATAACGGTTAGTTTCATCAAAAGCGACATGAATACTTTCTTCCATGGTCATGATGCGTTTATTATATACTCTAAAAGCTTTGCTAGTTAAAGAATAGCCTAAGAAGATTCCTTCATCAGCCTTAGCATCAAATTTGCCTAAGTTATCTTTTCCATTATTTAGAATAAAGCATTTACAACCAAAGACGTGAAGGTGGGAAATATTTGGCTTTCTTCCTTTGTACAATTCGTACGGTGTTTTCTTAAGAATAGGTCGAATGATAATCCTATTCATAACATAACACGCGGTACTAACCGCATCCGCCCAAAAATACTTAGGAATATTAGCCTCATTGAGCATAGTTCTCGCCATTTCTTCTAAATGACGATTTTTCCTTTCAACCACACCATTTTGTTGTGGTGTTCTAGGAGAGGAAAAATTATGCTCAATGCCATTTTCTTCACAAAAAGTTTCAAAAAGATTGTTTTCAAATTCTCCACCATGATCACTTCTAATAGATGATATATGCAAATTCTTTTCATTTTGAATAACTTTGGCTAATCTTTTGAATGCTCGAAATGCATCACTCTTGTTTGCTAGGAACAAGGTCCATGTAAATCGAGAGTAATCATGAACAATAACTAAAGCATAGTAATTGCCACCAAAGCTCATAGTCCTAGAAGGACCAAATAAATCCATGTGCAAAAGTTGTAATGGCCTTGTTGTTGAAACAATGTTTTTGGATTTAAAAGAGGCCTTTACTTGTTTTCCCTTTTGACATGCGTCGCAAATGACGTCTTTTTCAAAACGTGGCTTTGGTAAGCCAATTACTAACTCTTTAGAGACCAACTTGTTAAGATGGTCCATGTTAGCATGAGCTACTCTACGATGCCATAACCAAGTTTCATCATTTTTACTAACAAGGCATTTCACATCATTTGAGGAGACTTCATTTAGATTAATCATGTATACATTGTCAACACGGTGCCCAATTAGCACAATTTCATTAGTGTCTTGCCTTTTTATCAAACAACATTTTGAATCAAAGGTGACTAAGTTTCTTTTGTCACAAAGTTGGCTAACACTAATGAGATTATGTTTGAGACCTTTGGCAAGTATAACATTATCTATGGAGGTAGAAGGATTTTTACCAACTTTTCCAACGCCGATTACTTTGCCGGTATTGTTGTCTCCATAGATCACGTTTCCTCCGTTTGTAGGCTCTATTGCGGTGAATTTTGATTCATCACCGGTCATGTGTTTGGAGCATCCACTATCAACATACCAATTTGCATCTTTAGCTCCAACACGTACCTACAAAATAATTAAAATTGGGATTTAGGTACCCAAGTGAATTTGGGTCCTTGATGGTTAGTATGAGCATAATGCCCATAAGGTGCCCATCTCGTATCTTGACTATGAAAGTTTATATGTTTAATTCTAGTAAAGCATACGGGTGCTATATGACCTACTTTATTACAATAATGACATATGACATTTGGATTATGCATCCTATGCATGTTTCTAAATGGTTGCCTAGGTTGTTTCCTAAATGCAACATCTTTTGATCTATATGCATTGTGATTATAATTTCTAAATGAAGCATGTTGAGGAGGATGTTTAAAGGCTTCATTCCTTTTAGGCATGCTTACCTTTTGGGCTTGCGGTTGCCTAATAGGAGTTTTAGCATTTTAAATTTTCCTTTTTCAAAACCCAAACCCTCCTTATTATGAACATGCTTTTGGTTTTTCAACATTTTATCTAAGTTCTTTGAAGATTCATTGAACTTAGCTAAAGTGTTCTTAAGATTTGTAATTTCATTTTCATGCATTTTACAAGATTTGTATGGATCACTACTTGTGCTACACTTATCTTTTCCAAGATTGATATTCTCGTTTTTCAACATCTCATTTTGTTTTAAAAGTTCCATATTCTTTTTCTTTATGAGAGAATAATCTTGGGTAAGTTTTGTGTACACCTCAAGTAAGGCATCATATTCATCTTGTAAATTAAAAGAAGTGGAGTTGTCATCACTAACCTTTTCTTCGCTTGCCATTAAGCAAAGATTTGCAACCTCGTCGTCATCAGAGTCGGATTCATCCTCGTTCTCCCATGATATGTATGCTTTCTCCTTCTTCTTAAATTTCTTGTTTTTGTCCTCCTTTTGAAGTTTTGGACAATTGGGTTTGATGTGTCCAACTTCTCCACACTCATAGCATTTTGGTACCTTTGTTTTGCTCTTGAAATTTTTCTTCATTGCAAACTTATTGAATCTTTTTAATAAGAGTGCAAATTCTTCATCTCCTTCTTCTTCATTATCATCACTCTCTTCTTGCAGTGATGTTGTTTTAAGGGCGAGACTTTTCTTCTTGCTTTCTTCACCTTTTTGTCTATTTAGCATAGTCATTTCATAGGTGAGTAGATTACTTCGTAGTTGATCAAATGTAAGTTGATCATAGAGCCTTCCTTCCACAATGGCGTTTACTTTGGAGTTCCATTTTGGTGTAAGGCTTGTAAGCACCTTGGTCACAATTTGTTTATCATTGTACTTTGTGCCAAGCATGCTTAGATTGTTGAAGATCTTGGAGAGTCTTTCAAGAGCTTCTTCAATGCTTTCTTCGTCTTTCATTTTAAAATTTTCCCATTCATGAACCAACATAAATACCTTTGATTCTTTAACGTGGTCGGTTCCTTCGTAAGTGATTTGGAGTTTATCCTAAATCTCTTTAGCGGTTTCACATGTAGAGATCTTCATATAATCATGCTCGTTAAGTGCACAATGAATGAAGTTGATGGCTTTATCATTCATTGCCACTTTCTTCCAATCATCGTCACTATATTCATCTTCTCCTTTCGGTACTTGCTTTAAGACGGAGGCTTCTCCTTCTTTAGCGCTTGTTGTCTTTGTTGGAATGTTATTTCCATTCTCAATCACTTTCCAAATTCTCACATCTTGAGAACGGATCCAAATTCTCATCTTATTTTTCCAATAAGAGTAATTTGTTCCGCTAAAAAGAGGAGGTCTAGCGGTTGAGTTACCTTCGCTAGTGTTGTTGTTGTTAAAGCCTGTGCTTGCCATGATCTTTTCCCTTAAACGGTTAAGTCTTTCAAAGGGTTAAGCTCTGATACCACTTGTAGAACCTATGCACAATTACTCAAGAGGGGGGGGGGTGAATTGAGTATTGCAATAACGATGAATCTTTTTACGAAAGTTAAAGACAATATGCAAAAGTGTTATTGTACTAGTATTTTTCCAAGAGCTTAACTCAATTGCTAAGCATTTATAAGGAGCTTTTACTTTCCAATAGACACCAACTCAAATAAATTGATCAAGCTTTTCACCAATCGGACTTAAGCCACTCCTTAAGTACTTACGAAGCTACTTTTCGATCACAATTTATTTGCTCAAAGGTAAAAGACAATAATATTGAAGAGATGAGTTTGGAGAAATGCAAACGCTATTTAGAGTGGTTCGGCACAATCCTTGTCCTACGTCCACTTTCTTTCTCAATCGCAATTGAGAAGTTCCACTATAGCCAAGCTTCAAGGTGCTCGCGCAAAACCTTTTACAATCCGAGTCCTTAGTTTCTAACACCTCACGGTATATGATCACCACTCGTATACTAACCCACTCCACTTAGAGATACCTTCTCTAAGATTTGCCTTGAGTACTTAGTATACCTCTTTGGTATCCTCACCGACTATAGTGTTTATAACTCTTGACTCAACCTTGGAGATCACACTCCAATTTACAAGGTGTACAAGAAAACAATTCTCAAAGAATTGTTGAGACAAAATGAGTACTCTCTAGAAGAGTGTATGATTACAAGTTTAGCACTATTGAACCAATTGATATTGCTCTCTCAAATTGTGAATTATAACACCTTAAAAATGTGTAGAATGAAAGAATATGAACAAGATAGTTTGCAAATACTCAAAATTGTGAAATAAGGCTTCAATCCATCCATTTATAGATTCCCCAAACCTTAGAAACGTTGGGGAATTAATGGGATGGAGTCTTTATGTCAAAACTAGCCGTTTTTTATGTTTTTGAATTATTTGCATCGATGCATAACACTTTGCATCGATGCAAATGTGTCTTTGACGCTGAAATTTGAATTTTCAGCTAGGTTGCATCGATGCAAACATCTTTGCATTGATGCAACAAGTCGTTGCATGCTTTCCATCGATGCAAGATGAGTGTGCATCGATGCAAACCTTAAAGAATGGCTTAAAATCACTTCAAAATGCTTAGGATTGATCTCAAACTTGTTGGAGTCAATTCCTATGCTTTTGTACCTTTGAAAAACAAGTTTTTAAACCATTTGGCTAGCATCGAATTGCAAGATGTGCATCAAAACATTTTGTGAGTGTGTGTTGAGAGATTTAGCAATTGGTTCTTAACAAGAAGTTACCTAAGTCCTAAGACACTATACTTGTCTTCAAATGTTGTGGACTTGAGTTTCTTGTTGTTGTTGTGTTGCTTTCAACTCTTCATTCCTCACCGTTGAATGTTGGTTGATCTTTCAACAAGCTTGTTCATTCAAGTTGTTTGTTGGTTTGTCTTTCATGTCGTTTGTTGGTTTGTCATTCATCAAAACCTACGAATACAAACTTCGCATACAAGCAACATGATTTACAGTAGGTCGGTCAGGAGAAGGAAAGCTGGCAGCCAACTGAAAAGGGCCATACCGAGTCACAGAAGTACTTGGAAAAGGTTACTATAGGGTCACCGACCTCCAAGGGCGGGAGCTCCCAAGGTCATGGCATGCCTGTAACCAAAGAAGGTACTACAGCTAGAAAAAGGCTTTAGGCCAAGGCGCGCTCTTTTTTCCTAAAGGGTTTTTTAATGAGGCACCCAGCCAAGACCTAAAAGCTACCCGACTAGTAGGGTAAGCACTCATATGTACATATTCTTATTCATATTTTTCATTTTACTACTTGAATAAAATTTTAAGATTCCCTAAAAAGTTTCCTACCAAGACGCATTAATTTACGCTCAAAATAAACGCAAAATTCATCGCCCGACCAGGAAAGGTTTGCAAGGTGAAGCGATAAAGCCCAAGTTAATGCAAGAAGTTATAAAAAGTAACCCATATATAGTGACCTGACGAGGTTGGACTAAAATGGATTACTAGAAATAACTTAAGAAGGCTCGACAGAGAAGTCGGACGAATGAAGGGATCACTACAAAGGGAACAACATGAGAACACTACCTAAAAAGTTATTGGACGCTAAAAGGGTACAAGTCATAAAAAGGACGCTACTTAAAAGGAAAAAAGAACAAGGCTAAAAAGTTGTCCAAATAAACTAAAAAGAAAAGGTTCCGCATGGGAACACTACCTAAAAAGTTATTGGAAATTGACTAAAAAAAAGCCCGGACAACAAAAAGTCGTAAGGACGACGTCGCCAAAGCAGAAGGTTGTCAACACAACTAAACACAAGGCGCAACCCAAAAGGAAAAGGTAGAAGTTTATGAAAGCGAACACTACCTCAAAAGATGTCGGACCACAAAGCTCTAAACATCTAGAACCCAAAGGCATAAGGACCCGCGAAGGGGTACCATTGCCAAAGCAAAAGGCCATACAAGGGTCGATGAAAAAACCTAAAGACGAAATTACCTCGCCAAGGCTTGCTAGTACACCACCAGAACGGTAACAAAGATTAGAACATTGACCACTCAAAGGTCACCCAATGGCAACCTAAGATTAAAGGTGTTCTTTTTTTTATTAAAAGCTAAAGTTTCTAAGAAGCAACTTCAAAATGTCGAAAGAGTTACGAAAAAAGTTTCAAACCAAGAATCCAAAAGGGTCCACAAGTCGGACCATATCAAGCACATAATTATAAAGAGAAATAATAGAAAGAATCACAAAGGGTCCAGCACTGCCCCAGTCACTACATCATGGGAAGAAGGAGGGATAACTGAGATTGGTGTAGCACCAACCACACCGTCCGGACCATTCAAGATCTCGACCTCAGGATCTAACCCACGTTGGGGCGCCTCAGTAGAAGGGGCCGAAGAAGATTTGGTGGAGAGGTCTAGTGTGGCAACCTCATCATCATCAGGAGCCGGCACGATCTTACCATCCTTAACAACGTTATCCACGATAAAAAAAGGCAAGGCCGACATCTGGAGAATGAACTTGGACTTGGGCCTTCAAATTTGATACATGGCAGACATGCCACCCACCATATGGCCCTAAAGCTCAGCATAATCATCATAAGCAGACTGAAGCCTCTCCTTAGTCTCCAAGAGCTCGCCGTAAGTCCGGGTGTAGCTCTCCTTGGCCTTTTTTTGCCATATCCTTGGCCAAATTAGCAGCCGCCTCCGTAGTAGTAGCTCGGGCCTTCTCTTTCTCCAACATAAGCTCTAATCCAACATTTTTTGCCTCCAACTTGTCCTTCTAACCCTTCACCCTGTCATAATCGGCCTTAGCCTCTTCGAGAAAAGCCTTAATAGCACGGACAGGAGACTCTTTGATAACCCGAGACAAGTGATGAGTCTGGATTCACTCCCCTCCCAATAAAATTGATGAATTTGCTCATTAGCAAGCGCACCAAAATTATCGTCAAGTAATAACCCACAGTGAAGTGGGATCGTATCCACAGAGATTGGTAGATTTGAACAATTTTAATTAATTGGTGAATTAGTCAAACTTAAATAAAATAAGTTGTGAGTACAGAATTATAAATGGCAGAAACATAAATGGTAAAAGAATAAAGGAAAGCAATAAGGTACAGAAATAGAAATGGCAAGAATGTAAAAGGGAATGGGAATTCGCAGAATGTAAATGAAAGCTATAAAAGAATGGGAGAGATAAGAATGGGAAAATTCATTGAGATCAGGAGATATTGTCTCTTTGGATTAAATCCAACTTATATCCTCTTCAATCATACAACTCATTGACCTCTTGGCAATCATGATTGATTGAGCCCCAATCCCTTGGTGACTCAATCTCTCAGATCTTGATCAATAGCCAATTCCTTGGTCTAATTGCTCATGAAGAGAGATATGCTTGGTCCCTGATTATACCACACATCCTGGTAGGTCCAGGTAGAGGGAGGATTATATGTCACCATATCCAAACACCAAAACCCAGATCCTACTCAAGTGTGAGAAGGGATTTCTAGCATGGTTTCATGTTTCCTTTTCCAAGGTTCCCATGAAACCCATTTTGCATTCAACCTCTTTTCCAAGATGATTGAACACTAAGTATGAAGAACGAAATTCCTTCTAGCAAATCAAAAAGAAGATGAAGAGAAGAAGAAATTCACTATCATTAATCCATCAAGTACAATAGAGCTCCCTCTCTCATTGAGAGGGAATTTAGCTACTCATGGCTCAGAAAGAAAGTACAATAGATGGAAAAGATAAAGTGTAAAAAGTGAAAAACTAGAACTCCACAATCCCCTACTGAGATAATGATGGCTAACTCATTTTTTCTACTTCTTCCAGAGGTATTTATACTACTCCTAGATCTAGAAATAAAGAAAAATACAAAAAGTGAAAAGGAAAATTACAATTTGGTGGGAAAAGAAACTCAACAAACATGATCTTCCAGCTGGCGTGTGACTGGCGCTCTTCTGGCGTGTCACGCTCCCTTTGTTTCAATCTTGGCGTGCCACGCTTCACCATTCAAGTGGTACGCCTTCCTCCATCACATCCCTGGCGTGCCACGCCTTCGACACCAAGTGGCACGCCCAGGCCTCTTTAAAGTCCTCAAGTAGCTTGACGTGCCACGCCTTCGAGCCAAAGTGGCACGCCCATGCCTTTTCCCACACTTTATGATTCTGGAAACTTGTACCAGCGTGGCACGCCCAGGATCTGGTGTGCCACGCCCCTCTAAATGCTTCATCTTCTTGCTGGCATGCCACGCCTCATCATCCAAGTGACACGCCCAGTTCATTTGGCCCTTTATCTCCTTCTCTAGAAAACACTACTAGCGTGCCACGCCCTGGGACTCGCGTGCCACGCCCCTTCACTTGCCTTGGTTTCAAGAGTTGGCGTGCCATGCCTGGACGTTCAAGTAGCATGCCAAAGTGGGATAATTAAGCTGGCGTGCCATGCCTTCAATACCCAAGTGGCACGCTGATGAGCGGATAATTTGTACGCTTTTTAGCATTGTTTTTAGTATGTTTTTAGTATGTTTTAGTTAGTTTTTAGTATATTTTTATTAGTTTTTAGTTAAAATTCACTTTTATGGACTTTACTATGAGTTTGTGTGTTTTTCTGTGATTTCAGGTATTTTCTGGCTGAAATTGAGGGACCTGAGCAAAATTCTGATTCAGAAGCTGAAAAGGACTGCAGATGCTGTTGGATTCTGACCTCCCTGCACTCGAAGTAGATTTTCTGGGGCTACAAAAGCTTAATTTGCGCGCTCTCAACGGTGCTGGAAACTAGACATCCTGGGCTTTCCAGCAATGTATAATAGTCCATACTTTGTCCGAGATTTGATGGCCCAAACTGGCGTTCCAAATCACCTCAAAACTGCCCGGCGTTAAACGCCGGAACTGGCACAAGAATGGGAGTTAAACGCCCAAACTGGCACAAAAGCTGGCGTTTAACTCCAAGAAAAGTCTCTACACGAAAATGCTTCAATGCTCAGCCCAGCACACACCAAGTGGGCCCGGAAGTGGATTTTTATGTCATTTACTCATTTCTGTAAACCCTAGGCTACTAGTTCTCTACAAATAGGACCTTTTACTATTGTATTTTCATCATCGGATCATTTTAGATCTTTTGATCATCTTTGGACGCCTAGTTCTTAGATCATTGGGAGGCTGGCCTCACGGCTATGCCTAGACCTTGTTCTTATGTATTTTCAACGGTGGAGTTTCTACACACCATAGATTAAGGTGTGGAGCTCTGCTGTACCTCGAGTATTAATGCAATTACTATTGTTCTTCTATTCAATTCAGCTTATTCTTGTTCTAAGATATTCATTTCCACCCAAGAACATGGTGAATGTGATGATTATGTGACGCTCATCATCATTCTCACTTATGAACGAGTGCCTGACAACCACTTCTGTTCTACAAGCAAACAAGGCTTGAATGGATATCTCTTGGATCTCTTAACCGGAATCTTCATGGTATAAGCTAGAATTGATGGCGGCATTCAAGAGAATCCGGAAGGTCTAAACCTTGTCTGTGGTATTCTGAGTAGGATTCAATGATTGAATGACTGTGACAAGCTTCAAACTCCTGAAGGCTGGGCGTTAGTGACAGACGCAAAAGAATCAATGGATTCTATTCCAACCTGATTGAGAACCGACAGATGATTAGCCGTGCCGTGACAGGGTGCGTTGAACATTTTCACTGAGAGGACGGGACTGTAGCCACTGACAATGGTGATGCCCAACATACAGCTTGCCATGGAAAGGAGTAAGAAGGATTGGATGAAGACAGTAGGAAAGCAGAGAGACGGAAGAGACAAAGCATCTCCATACGCTTATCTGAAGTTCTCTCCAATGAATTACATAAGTATCTCTATCCTTGTTTTATGTTTTATTCATAAATCATCCATAACCAATTGAATCTGCCTGACTGAGATTTACAAGGTGACCATAGCTTGCTTCATACCAACAATCTCTGTGGGATCGACCCTTACTCGCGTAAGGTTTATTACTTGGACGACCCAGTGCACTTGCTGGTTAGTTGTGCGAAGTTGTGATAAAGAGTTGAGATTTCAATTGAGCGTACCATGTTGATGGCGCCATTGATGATCACAATTTCATGCACCAAGTTTTTGGCGCCGTTGCCGGGGATTGTTGAGTTTGGACAACTGACGGTTAATCTTGTTGCTTAGATTAGGTATTTATCTTCAGAGTTCTTAAGAATGAATTCTAGTGTTTCAAGGTGATGTTCTTATCATCACCAAAGCTGATTGATTCTCATCAATTTAGCTCTTGAATGCAATGTCCTGCTGAAGCTTGGCTAGCCATGTCTAATTCCTTTAGACTGAAGCTTTAGACTAACATTGCATGATTCCTGGAATTCTCATTAAGAATTTTGATATCTTTATTTTCTTTTCCACTTAATTTTTGAAAAATCCAAAAAAATTACAAAATCATAAAAACCAAAAATATTGTATGTTTCTTGTTGAGTCTAGTGTCTCATTTTAAGTTTGGTGTCAATTGCATGTTTCTGTTCTTCTTGCATTCATTCATGTGTCTTAAGTGATCTTCAAGATGTTCTTGATGATTTCCTTGCTCTGATCTTTGAATTCTCTTGACTTGAGTGTTTTGTTATATGCATTCTCATTTTGTTAGTGTCAGTAGTATACAAACTGCTAAGTTTGGTGTCTTGCATGCATTGTTATTTGATTTTAGTTGCATTGTGTCTATTCCTCATTAAAAAAAAATCCAAAAATATTTTTAATTTGTGTCTTTTCAAGTCAATAATACAGAGAATTGAAGATTCAGAACATACAGCAGAAGAATTACACAGAAAAAGCTGGGCGTTCAAAACGCCCAGTGAGGAAGGCAAACTGGCGTTTAAATGCCAGCCAGGGTGCCTGGCTGGGCGTTTAACGCCCAAAAGGGTAGTGTTTTGGGCGTTAAATGCCAGAATGTGCACCATTCTGGGCGTTTAACGCCAGGATGGCACAAGAGGGAAGATTCTGTTTTCAATTCAAATTTTTTTCAAGTTTTCAAAATCTTTTCAAAATCAAATCTTTTTCAAATCATATCTTTTCAATCTAATCTTTTTCAAAATCAATTTCTTTCCATTTTCAAAAATACTTGCTATCAATTAATGATTTGATTCAACATTTCAAGTATGTTGCCTTTTCTGTTGAGAAAGGTTTAATGCTTGAATCATATCTTTTCTTGGTAGCCAAGTCATTAATTTTTAAAATCAAATCTTTTTAAATTGTTTTTCAAATCATATCTTTTCAATCATATCTTTTTAAAACCATAACTTTTCAATCATATCTTTTTAATCACATCTTTTTCAAAATAGTTTTTAATCATATCTTTTTTATTTCTAATTTCAAAATCTTTTTCAAAAATCACTTGATTTCTTTTCCTCTCTTATTTTTCGAAAATCAATTAGTATTTTTCAAAATGTTTTTAAAATTTTTTACTTAATTTTCGAAAATTTCTTCCCCTCTTCTCAAATCCTTCTATTTATGGACTAACACTTCTCCTCAATGCACAATTCGAACTCTGTCTTTGGTGATAAGTTCGAATTCTTCTACCTCCTCCCTCTATTTTTCTTTTCCTCTGACACCTCAAGGAATCTCTATACTGTGACATAGAGGATTCCATATTTTCTTGTTCTCTTCTCTTTCATATGAGCAGGAGCAAAGACAAAAGCATTCTTGTTGAGGCTGATCCTGAACCTGAAAGGACCTTGAAGCAAAAGCTAAGAGAAGCTAAGGCACAACTCTCTGTAAAGGACCTAACAGAAATCTTCAAACAGGAAGAACCCATGGCAGCCGCAAATAACAACAATGCCAACAATGCAAGGAAGGTGCTGGGTGACTTTACTACACCTACTCCCGACTTCTATGGGAGAAGCACCTCTATCCCTGCCATTGGAGCAAACAACTTTGAGCTTAAGCCTCAATTAGTTTCTCTGATGCAACAGAATTACAAGTTCCATGGACTTCCATTGGAAGATCCTCATTAGTTTTTAGCTGAGTTCTTGCAAATCTGTGACACTGTCAAGACTAATGGGGTTGACCCTGAGGTCTACAGACTTATGCTATTCCCTTTTGCTATAAGAGACAGAGCTAGGATATGGTTGGACTCACAACCTAAAGAAAGCCTGAACTCTTGGGAAAAGCTAGTCAATGCCTTCTTGGCAAAGTTCTTTCCACCTCAAAAATTGAGTAAGCTTAGAGTGGAAGTCCAAACCTTCAGACAGAAGGAAGGAGAATCCCTCTATGAAGCTTAGGAAAGATACAAACAATTAATCAGAAAGTGTCCCTTTGACATGCTTTCTGAATGGAGCATCATAGGCATTTTCTATGATAGTCTCTCTAAACTGTCCAAGATATCATTGGATAGCTCTGCTGGAGGATCTCTTCATCTGAAGAAGACGCCTACAGAAGCTCAAGAACTAATTGAAATGGTTGCAAATAACCAATTTATGTACACTTTTGAAAGGAATCCTGTGAACAATGGGACAAATCAGAAGAAAGGAGTTCTTGAGATTGATACTCTGAATGCCATATTGGCTCAGAACAAAATATTGACTCAGCAAGTCAATTTGATTTCTCAAAGTCTGTCTGGAATGCAAGCTGCACTAGGCAGTACTAAGGACGCTTCATCTGAAGAAGAAGCTTATGATCCTGAGAACCCTTCAATGGAAGAGGTGAATTACATGGGAGAACCCTATGGAAACACCTATAATTCTTCATGGAGAAATTATCCAAATCTCTCATGGAAGGATCAACAGAGACCTCAACAAGGTTTCAACAACAATAATGGTGGAAGAAACAGCTTTAGCAATAGCAAGCCTTTTCCATCATCTTCTCAGCAATAGACAGAGAATTCTAAGCAGAGCCACTCTGACTTAGCAACCATGGTCTCTGATCTAATCAAAACCACTCAAAGTTTCTTGACTGAAACAAGGTCCTCCATTAGGAATTTGGAGGCACAAGTGGGACAGCTGAGTAAGAGAATTACTGAACTTCCTCCTAGTACTCTTCCAAGCAATACAGAAAAGAATCCAAAAGGAGAATACAAGGCCATTAACATGATCCGCATGGCCAAACTAGGAGAGGAGGGAGATGCAGTGAACGCCACTGAGGAAGACCTCAATGGACGTCCACTGGCCTCCAATGAGTTCCCTAATGAGGAACCATGGGAATCTAAGGCTCACACTGAGACCATAGAGATTCCAATGGATTTACTTCTGCCATTCATGAGCTCTGATGAGTATTCTTCCTCTGAAGAGGATGAGTATGTCACTGAAGAGCAAGTTGCTAAATACCTTGGAGCAATCATGAAGCTAAATGACAAGTTATTTGGTAATGAGACTTGGGAGAACGAACCTCCTTTGCTCACCAAAGAACTGGATGACTTGTCTAGGCAGAGATTACCTCAAAAGAGACAAGATCCTGGGAAGTTTTTAATACCTTGTACCATAGGCACCATGACCTTTAAGAAGGCTCTGTGTGACTTAGGGTCAAGTGTAAACCTCATGCCTCTCTCTGTAATGGAGAAGCCAGGGATCTTTGAGGTACAAGCTACAAGAATCTCACTAGAGATGGCAGATAACTCAAGAAAACAAGCTTATGGACTTGTAGAGGATGTTCTGGTAAAGATTGAAGACCATTACATCCCTGCTGATTTCATAGTCCTAGAGACTGGGAAGTGCATGGATGAATCCATCATCCTTGGCAGACCCTTCCTAGCCACAGCAAAGGCTGTGATTGATGTGGACAGAGGAGAATTGATCATTCAAGTGAATGAAGAATCCTTTGTGTTTAAGGCTCAAGGATATCCCTCTGTTACCATGGAGAAGAAGCATGAAGAGCTTCTCTCAAAACAGAGTCAACCAGAGACCCCACAGTCAAACTCTAAGTTTAGTGTTGAACCCCCGCATTTAAACTCTAAGTTTGGTGTTGGGAGGTTCCAATATTGCTCTGAGTATCTGTAAGGCTCCATGAGAGCCCACTGTCAAGCTACTGACATTAAAGAAGCGCTTGTTGGGAGGCAACCCAATGTTATATTTTATCTATTTTCCTTTGTTATTTTATGTTTTCTGTAGGTTGATAATCATGAGAAGTCACAAAATCAGTTGAAAAAGCAAAAACAGAATGAAAAACAGAAAGAAAAATAGCACACCCTGGAGGAAGACCTTGCTAGCGTTTAAACGCCAGTGAGGGTAGCAAATGGGCGTTTAACGCCCAGTCTGCCACCATTCTGGGCGTTTAACGCTAGAAAGGGGCACCAGACTGGCGTTAAACACCAGGAAAGGGCAAGAAGTTGGCGTTAAACACCAGAAATGGGCACCAGCCCGGCGTTTAACGCCAGAATTGGCATAGAGAGCATTTTTGCTCGCCACTTGGTGCAGGGATGACTTTTCCTTGACACCTCAGGATCTGTGGACCCCACAAGATCCCCACCTACCCTACCACCCTCTCTCTTCTTTTTCACCCATTCACCAATCACCTCAACCACTCTTCCCCAAAAATCCCTCACCTATCAAATCCCACTATTCTCTTCACCAATCACATCCATCCTTCATAAAACCCCACCTACCTCACCATTCAAATTCAAACCACTTTCCCTCCCAAACCCACCCTTACATAACCGAACCCTACCACTCTCTCCACCCTTATATAAACCCATCTTCACTCCTTTATTTTCACACAAACTAAACACTACTTCTCCCCTTTTGGCCGAACCACAAAGCCATCTCCATCTCCTCTATTTCTTTTTCTTCTACTCTCTTCTTTCTTCTTTTGCTCGAGGACGAGCAAACCTTTTAAGTTTGGTGTGGTAAAAGCATTGTTTTTTGTTTTTCTATAACCATTTATGGCATCCAAGGATGGAGAAACCTCTAGAAAGAGGAAAGAAAAGGCAAAAGCTTTCACCTCCGAGACATGGGAGATGGAGAGATTCATCTCAAGGGTACATCAAGACCACTTCTATGAAGTTGTGGCCTTGAAGAAGGTGATTCCTGGTGCACGAAATTGCAATCACACTTTTGCAATCCCGCACAACTAACCAGCAAGTGCACTGGGTCGTCCAAGTAATACCTTACGTGAGTAAGGGTCGATCCCACGGAGATTGTCGGCTTGAAGCAAGCTATGGTTATTTTGTAACTCTTAGTCAGGATATCAATAATTATCAGAGGTGATTGTAAAAAGCAAAAGAACATGAAATAAGTACTTGTTTTGCAGTAATGGGGAACAGGTTGAGGTTTTGGAGATGCTCTATCTTCTGAACCTTTGCTTTCCTACTGTCTTCTTCAAGCACGCAAGGCTCCTTCCATGGCAAGCTGTATGTAGGGTTTCACCGTTGTCAATGGCTACCTCCCATCCTCTCAGTGAAAATGTTCAACGCGCTCTGTCACAGCACGGCTATTCATCTGTCGGTTCTCAATCGGGTCGGAATAGAATCCAGTGATTCTTTTGCGTCTGTCACTAACGCCCAGCCCTCAGGAGTTTGAAGCTCGTCACAGTCATTCAATCCTTGAATCCTACTCAGAATACCACAGACAAGGTTTAGACCTTCCGGATTCTCTTGAATGCCGCCATCAATTCTAGCTTATACCACGAAGATTCTGATTAAGGAATTCAAGAGATATCTACTCAATCTAAGGTAGAACGGAGGTGGTTGTCAGGCACACGTTCATAGTTGAGAATGATGATGAGTGTCACAGATCATCACATTCATCAGGTTTAGGAATAAGTGATATCTTAGAATGGAAGCAAGCATGATTGAATGAAAAACAGTAGTAATTGCATTAATCCATCAAGACACAGCAGAGCTCCTCACCCCCAACAATGGGGTTTAGAGACTCATGCCGTAGAAGATACAATGAGAAACATGTAAAGTGTCATACTGTGTAGATACAATGTCAAAAGATCCTATTAATAGTGAACTAGTAACCTAGGGTATACATAAATGAGTAAATGACGTAAAAATCCACTTCCGGGGTCCACTTAGTGTGTGCTTGGGCTGAGCATTGAAGCTTTCATGTGTAGAGACTTTTTCTGGAGTTAAACGCCAGCTTTTATGCCAGTTTGGGCGTTTAACTCCAATTTTTATGCCAGTTCCGCCGTTAAACGCTGGGAATTCTGAAGCTGATTTGCAACGCCGGTTTGGGCCATCAAATCTCGGGCAAAGTATGGACTATTATACATTGCTGGAAAGCCCAAGATGTCTACTTTCCAACGCCGTTGAGAGCGCCCAATTGGGATTCTGTAGCTCCAGAAAATCCACTTCGAGTGCAGGGAGGTCAGAATCCAACAGCATCTGCAGTTCTTTTCAGCCTCTGAATCAGATTTTTGCTCAGGACCCTCAATTTCAGCCAGAAAATACCTGAAATCACAGAAAAACACACAAACTCATAGTAAAGTCCAGAAAAGTGAATTTTAACTAAAAACTAATAAAAATATAATAAAAACTAACTAAAATATACTAAAAACATACTAAAAACAATGCCAAAAAGCGTATAAATTATCCGCTCATCACAACACCAAACTTAAATTGTTGCTTGTCCCCAAGAAACTGAAAATCAAAATAGAATAAAAAGAAGAGAATATACTATAGACTCCAAAATATCAAAGAAACTTAGCTCCAATTAGATGAGCGGGACTAGTAGCTTTTTGCTTCTGAACAGTTTTGGCATCTCACTTTATCCTTTGAAGTTTAGAATGATTGCAATCCATTGGAACTCAGAACTCAGATAGTGTTATTGATTCTCCTAGTTAAGTATGATGATTCTTGAACATAGCTACTTTATGAGTCTTGGCTGTGGCCCAAAGCACTTTGTCTTCCAGTATTACCACCGGATACATACATGCCACAGACACATACTTGGGTGAACCTTCTCAGATTGTGACTCAGCTTTGCTAGAGTCCCCAATTAGAGGTGTCCAGGGTTCTTAAGCACACTCTTTTTGCCCTTTTTTTTCGTTTTTTTTTTTGTATTCACTGTTTTTTTTTTTTTTTGCTTCAAGAATCAATTTGATGATTTTTCAGATCCTCAATAACAGTTCTCCTTTTCCATCATTCTTTCAAGAGCCAACAGTTTTAACATTCTTAAAACAACAAATTCAAAAGACATATGCACTGTTCAAGCATTCATTCAGAAAACAAAAAGTATTGTCACCACATCAAACTAATTCAACTAGTTTCAAAGATGAATTCGAAATCCTGTACTTCTTGTTCCTTTGTGATTAGAGCATTTTTCATTTAAGAGAGGTGATGGACTAATAGGACATTCATAGCTTTTAAGACATGAACCTTAAATTTTATTAATCATGAATTAAGAACAAGACTCAAAAATAGATATAAGATAAGACTAATAGTAATAGAAAACAAAAATTTAAATAGGCTCCTAATGATAGAGGTTATCACAGAGTTAGGACTCAACAACCTTGATTTTGAGAAGTGGATGCTCCCTCAACTTGAGGGGAGAGCTTTTGGCGTTTCAACTCTTGAAGTTCACGCCCCTGCTTCTCTTGTTCCTTCAGCAATTTGCAGAGCATGCAGTTCTGATTCTGCTGTTCTTCCTTAAGTTGTTCCATAGTTTCTTGCAACTTGGTGACAGATGCTTCTAGATGAGTCCAGTAGTCAATTTCAGGAAGTTCAGGGAGGAACTCTTGCGCCCTCCTCTTGATAGAGTTATCTTGCATTTGTCCTTCCATTGACCTCTTGGTGATTGGGTGCTCAATTGGGATGAATTTATCTACTCCCATCCTCACCCCAGCATCTTTACATAGCAGAGAGATTAAGCTTGGATAAGCCAGTTTGGCTTCAGTGGAATTCTTGTTTGCAATTGTGTAGATCTCACAAGCAATCAGATGATGAACCTCCACTTCTCTTCCCAGCATAATACAATGAATCATCACTGCTCTCTTGATAGTAACCTCAGAACGGTTCTAATGGGCAATATGAAACGCCCAATAAAGTCTAACCAGCCTCTTGCAATTGGTTTGAGGTCTCCCCTCTTGAGTTGGTTAGGGATACCTTTTGAATTGGTTATCTACTTAGTTCCAGGGAGGCAAATGTCCTCTAGAACTTGATCCAACCCCTTATCTGCTCTCACCATTCTCCTATTAAAGGATTCAGGATCATCTTTCAGTTGAGGCAATTTGAAGATCTCTCTTATTTTGTCCAAATGGAAGTAGATAACTTTCCCTCTGACCATGGTTCTGTAAGTATGGAAAGCGGTTCCAGTCATTCTCTGCTTATCTCTCAGCCACATATTTGAGTAGAATTCCTGAACCATATTTCTTCCAACCTTTATCTCAGGATTGGTTAGGACTTCCCATCCTCTATTTCGAATTTGCTCTTGGATCCCCGGATATTCATCTTCTTTTAGATCGAATTTGACTTCCGGGATCACTGACCTCAGACCCATTATTTTGTGATAATGGTCTTCATGTTCTTTGGTTAAGAACTTCTCTTGATTCCAAAGACTCTTTGGATTATTCTCTTTCTTGCCTCTTGAGTTGGTTTGTTTCCCTTTAGGAGCCATGATCTTAATGAATCTTAGCTTAGTGATCACGGAAAAGCACACCAAACTTAGAGGTTTGCTTGTCCTCAAGCAAAAGAAAGGAAAGAGGGGAGAGAGGAGGAGAGTAAATTCGAATGGTGTGGAGGAAGGGATGGCCGAACATGTATTTATAAGGGAGGGGGAGAGATTTCGAAAATTTTGAAGGAGATTTGAGAAGATATGGAAAGAATTTGAGAAATATTTGAGTGTTTGAAGAATATTTGGGAAGGATTTGAGAGAGATTTGAAGAATGATTTTAATTTTTGAAAATTTGAAGGTGAATGATGAAAGTTTGAAATGTGTTTATGTAGAAAATTATGGATCAAAAAAGGAAAGTTTGAAAAAATTTTAATCAGAAAGCAAAATCTCTGTCCCCCACCTTTCTAGCGTTAAACGCCCAGAATGGTATCCATTCTGGCGTTTAACGCCCAATTGTTGGCCATTGTGGGCGTTTAACGCCCAGCCAGGTATCCTGGCTGGCGTTAAACGCCAGAATTCCCTTCATCACTGGGCGTTTTGCTAAACGCCCAGGATGCTGCACACCTGGCGTTAAACGCCCAGAATGGTGCCCATTCTGACGTTTAACGCCCAAAATGGCACCTTTACTGGCGTTAAACGCCCAGAATGGTGCCCATTCTGGCGTTTAACGCCCAAAGTACCCCTTACTGGCGTTTTTTTGCCAGCAAGCTCTTTTTCTCTGCTTTTTGCACTGAATCCTTCTGTAACTCTGTGAATTCCCTCAATTTTGATAATTGCCCTTTGAGAATATGTATCAAACCTTGATTAAACAGAACAGATAACCTGCTAATCACTGGGTTGCCTCCCAGCAAGCGCTTCTTTATTGTCTTTAGCTGGACCTTCACTGAGAATCACTCTAGCCTCAGTTTTGAGCATTCCTGCTCAAAATTGCCTTCAAGATAATGCTTGATCCTCTGTCCATTAACAATGAACTTTTTGTCAGAATCAGTATCCAGAAGCTCAACATATCCATATGGTGATACTCCTGTAATCACATACGGACCCCTCCAGCGGGATTTAAGTTTTCCTGGGAACAATCTGAGCCTAGAGTTGAAGAGCAGAACTTTTTGTCCTAGCTCAAAGACTCTGGATGACAACTTCTTGTCATGCCACTTCTTTGCCTTTTCCTTATAAATTTTAGCATTTTCAAAGGCACTGAGTCTAAATTCATCTAGCCCATTTAGCTGGAGCAATCTTTTTTCACCAGCTAACTTAGCATCCAGGTTTAGGAATCTGGTTGCCCAGTAGGCTTTATGTTCCAGTTCCACGGGCAGATGACAGGCCTTGCCATACACAAGTTGGTATGGAGAGGTTCCTATTGGAGTCTTGAATGCTGTTCTGTATGCCCACAGAGCATCATCCAAGCTCTTTGCCCAATCCTTTCTACAGGTAATTACAGTCCATTCTAGGATTCTTTTTAGCTCTCTGTTAGAGACTTCAGCTTGCCCATTTGTTTGTGGATGATACGGGGTTGCCACTTTATGGCTAATTTCATATCGGACCATAGCGGAGTAGAGCTGTTTATTACAGAAATGAGTACCCCCATCACTGATTAGGACTCTGGGAACACCAAATCTGCTGAAGATGTGTTTCTGGAGGAATTTCAGCACGGTCTTAGTATCATTAGTGGGTGTAGCAATTGCTTCTACCCACTTAGATACATAGTCCACTGCCACCAGAATGTAAGTGTTTGAGTATGATGGTGGGAACGGACCCATGAAGTCCATCCCCCATACATCAAACAATTCAATCTCTAATATCCCCTGTTGAGGCATGGCGTATCCGTGAGGTAAGTTACCAGCTCTTTGGCAGCTGTCACAGTTACGCACAAACTCTCGGGCATCTCTATAGAGAGTAGGCCAGTAGAAGCCACATTGGAGGACCTTAGTGGCTGTTCGCTCACTTCCAAAATGTCCCCCATACTGTGATCCATGGCAGTGCCATAGGATCCTTTGTGCTTCCTCTCTGGATACACATTTGCAGATCATTCCGCCTGCACATCTCTTAAAGAGATATGGCTCATCCCATAGGTAGTACTTGGCATCTGAAATTAATTTCTTTCTTTGCACCCTGCTGTACTCCTGGGGTATGAACCTCACAGCTTTGTAATTTATAATATCTGCAAACCATGGAGCTTCCTAAATGGCAAAGAGTTGCTCATCTGGGAAAGTCTCAGAGATCTCAGTAGAAGGAAGGGACTCCCCAGCTACTGGTTCTATTCGGGACAGATGATCAGCTACTTGGTTCTCTGTCCCTTTTCTGTCTCTTATTTCTATATCAAACTCTTGCAGAAGCAACACCCATCTTATGAGCCTGGGTTTTGAATCCTATTTTGTGAGTAAGTACTTAAGAGCAGCATGGTCAGTGTACACAATCACCTTTGATCCTACTAGATAGGATCTAAACTTGTCAATGGCATAGACCACTGCAGGTAACTCTTTTTCTGTGGTTGTGTAATTCTTCTGTGCATCATTTAGAACACGGCTAGCATAATAAATGACATGCAGAAGCTTGTTATGCCTCTGTCCCAACACTGCACCAATGGCATGGTCACTGGCATCACACATTAGTTCGAATGGCAATGTCCAGTCTGGTGCAGAGATGACTGGTGCTGTAACCAGCTTAGCTTTCAGGGTCTCAAATGCCTGCAGACACTGTGTGTCAAACACAAATGGTGTGTCAGCAGCTAGCAGGTTGCTCAGAGGTTTTGCAATTTTCGAAAAATCCTTTATAAACCTTCTGTAGAATCCTGCATGCCACAGAAAGCTTCTGATTGCCTTAACATTGGCAGGTGGTGGTAATTTTTTAATTACCTCTACCTTTGCCTTATCCACCTCTATTCCCTTGCTTGAAATTTTGTGTCCAAGGACAATTCCTTCAGTCACCATAAAGTGACATTTCTCCCAGTTTAAAACCAGGTTAGTCTCTTGGCACCTTTTCAGGACAAGTGCTAGGTGGTTAAGACAGGAGCTGAATGAGTCTCCATATACTGAGAAGTCATCCATGAAGACTTCCAGGAATTTTTCCACCATATCAGAGAAGATGGATAGCATGCATCTCTGAAAGGTTGCCGGAGCATTACACAGACCAAAAGGCATCCTCCTATAGGTAAACACTCCAGAAGGGCAAGTAAATGCTGTTTTCTCTTGGTCTTGAGGATCCACTACAATTTGGTTGTAACCTGAATAGCCATCCAAAAAGCAGTAATAATCATGGCCAGCTAGTCTTTCTAGCATTTGGTCTATGAATGGTAAAGGAAAATGATCCTTTCTGGTGGCTGTATTGAGCCTTCTGTAGTCAATACACATACGCCACCCTGTGACTGTTCTTGTAGGAACCAGTTCATTTTTTTCATTATGAACTACTATCATGCCTCCCTTCTTGGGGACAACTTGGACAGGGCTCACCCAGGGGCTATCAGAAATAGGATAAATAATCCCAGCCTCTAGTAATTTAGTGACCTCTTTCTGGACCACCTCCTTCATGGATGGATTTAGCCGCCTTTGTGGTTGGACCACTGGTTTGGCATTATCCTCCAATAGGATCTTGTGCATGCATCTTGCTGGGCTAATGCCCTTAAGATCACTTATGGACCACCCAAGAGCTGTCTTGTGTGTCCTTAGCACTTGAATCAGTGCTTCCTCTTCCTGTGGATTTAAAGCAGAGCTTATGATCACTGGAAAAGTGTCACCCTCTCCCAGAAATATGTACTTCAGGGATGGTGGTAGTGGTTTGAGTTCAGGTTTGGGAGGCTTATCCTCCTCCTGAGGAATTTTCAAAAATTCTTTTATTTCTTCTGGTTCTTCCTGATCAGGCTGAACATCCTTGAAGATGTCCTCTAGCTCTGATTCTAGACTTTCAGTCATATTGATCTCTTCCACCAAAGAGTCAATAATGTCAGCGCCCATGCAGTCATTTGGTGTGTCCGGATGCTGCATAGCTTTTACAGCATTCAACTTGAACTCATCCTCATTGACTCTCAGGGTTACTTCCCCTTTTTGTACATCAATGAGAGTTCGTCCAGTTGCTAGGAAAGGTCTTCCTAGAATGAGAGTTGCACTCTTGTGCTCCTCCATTTTCAGCACTACAAAGTCAGTTGGAAAGGCAAATGGCCCAACCTTGACAATCATGTCGTCAATTATGCCTGATGGATATTTAATGGAGCCATCAGCAAGTTGGAGGCATATCCGTGTTGGCTTGACTTCTTCAGTCAACCCAAGCTTTCTGATAGTGGATGCAGGTATTAGATTGATGCTTGCTCCCAGGTCACACAGGGCTGTCTTGGTGCAAGCACCTTCTAATGTGCATGGTATCATAAAGCTTCCTGGATCTTGAAGCTTTTCTGGTAGGCTTTTCAGAATGACTGCACTGCATTCTTCAGTGAGAAATACTTTTTCAGTTTCTCTCCAATCCTTCTTATGACTTAAGATCTCTTTCATGAACTTAGCATAAGAAGGTATTTGCTCAAGTGCCTCTGCAAACGGAATCTTTATTTCAAGAGTCCTTAGATAGTCTGCAAAGCAGGCAAATTGCTTATCCTGTTTCGCTTGGCGGAGTTTCTGAGGATAAGGCATCTTGGCTCTATATTCTTCAACCTTAGTTGCTGCAGGTTTATTCCTTACAGAGGTGGTTGGAGAAGCCTTTTTAGAGGGGTTATTATCATCACTCTCAGGTGTCTGATTCCCTATTGGCGTTTGAACGCCAGGATTGGGTGAAGAATGGGCGTTTAACGCCAACTTTTCCCCCTTTTCTGGCGTTTGAATGCCAGAACTGGGCAGGGAATGGGCGTTTAACGCCAGCTTTTCCCCCCTTTCTGGTGTTTGGACGCCAAGAGTATTCCTCTCTGGGCTCTTACTGTCCTCAGAGGGATTTTGGACAGTGGTTTGGTTATCCTCTGTTAATTGTTCCTTTATTGGCTTTTTGCTACTTTGCGCAATATTATTCAATGTCTTCCCACTCCTCAGTTGAACTGCTTGGCATTCTTCTGTTATCTGTTTAGATAACTGCTGTTTTTGCCTGATTCAACTGTGATTCTATGTTCTTGTTAGCAATTTTAGTTTCTTGGAGCATCTCTTTAAATTCTGCTAACTGTTTTGTCATCAGGTGTAATTGCTGATTAAGCTCAATCATCTGTTCTTGAGGATTAGGATCAGTGGCTACTACCATAACTTCTTCTTTTGTGGAGAACTCATTGCTAGAGTACAAATGTTGATTTCTATCAACAGTATCTATAAGCTCTTGAGCCTCCTCAATCATCTTCCTCATATGTATAGATCCACCAGCTGAGTGGTCTAGAGACATCTGAGCTTTTTCTGTAAGCCCATAGTAGAAGATGTCTAACTGTACCCACTCTGAAAACATTTCAGAGGGGCATTTTCTTAGCATACCTCTATACCTCTCCCAGGCATTATAAAGGGATTCATTATCCTCTTGTTTAAAGCCTTGGATGTCCAGCCTTAGTTATGTCATCCTTTTTGGAGGGTAAAATTGATTCAGGAATTTGTCTGATAACTGTTTCCATGTCTTTAGGCTTGCTGTAGGTTGGTTATTCAACCACCTCTTAGCTTGATCTTTTACAGCAAATGGAAACAGTAATAGTCTGTAGACATCCTGATCCACCTCTTTATCACGTACTGTGTCAGCAATTTGTAAGAATTGTGCCAGAAACTCAGTAGGTTCTTCCTGTGGAAGACCGGAATACTGGCAATTTTGCTGCACCATGATAATGAGTTGAGGATTTAGCTCAAAGCTGCTTGCTTTAATGGGAGGTATACAGATGCTACTCCCATATGCAGCTGTAATGGGGTTAGCATATGACCCCAGAGTCCTTCTGGACTACTCAATTCCACTTAGGTCCATGATGGAGAAAGGGAATATGATATGGATTCACAAGTAAAGTAGATTTTTTTTTGATTAAAGTTGACCGAAAAAATTAAAATAAAATAAATGGAAAATAAAATAAAATTTCAAAAACTAAAAGAAAACAAGATCAAAATAAATTAAAAACTAAATCAATTAGTTAACTAGAAAGATTTTGGAATTAGCAATTGAAAAGATATGATTGAAAATTATTTTGAAAAAAGATTTGATTTTTGAAATGAGGAAAGAGAAAAACAACAAGATGACACCAAACTTAAAATTTTTAGAAAATCAAACACAAATTTTCGAAAATTTTAAAGGAAAACACAAAGAGGACACCAAACTTAGAATTTTTAAAGAACAAGAAAGGACTAAGAGCATGCAAATTCGAAAAATTAAAAGGAAAACAAAAACATGCAATTGACACCAAACTTAAAATATGAAACTAAACTCAAATAAAAGACTCTAAACCAACAAAAATAAAACAGTCCTAATCTAAGCAACAAGATAGACCGTCAGTTGTCCAAACTCAACAATCCCCGGCAACGGCGCCAAAAACTTGGTGCACGAAATTGCAATCACACTTTTGCAATCCCGCACAACTAACCAGCAAGTGCACTGGGTCGTCCAAGTAATACCTTACGTGAGTAAGGGTCGATCCCACGGAGATTGTCGGCTTGAAGCAAGCTATGGTTATCTTGTAACTCTTAGTCAGGATATCAATAATTATCAGGGGTGATTGTAAAAAGCAAAAGAACATGAAATAAGTACTTGTTTTGCAGTAATGGGGAACAGGTTGAGGTTTTGGAGATGCTCTATCTTCTGAACCTCTGCTTTCCTACTGTCTTCTTCTTCAAGCACGCGAGGCTCCTTCCATGGCAAGCTGTATGTAGGGTTTCACCGTTGTCAATGGCTACCTCCCATCCTCTCAGTGAAAATGTTCAACGCGCTCTGTCACAGCATGGCTATTCATCTGTCGGTTCTCAATCGGGTCGGAATAGAATCCAGTGATTCTTTTGCGTCTGTCACTAACACCCAGCCCTCAGGAGTTTGAAGCTCGTCACAGTCATTCAATCCTTGAATCCTACTTAGAATACCACAGACAAGGTTTAGACCTTCCGGATTCTCTTGAATGACGCCATCAATTCCAGCTTATACCACGAAGATTCTGATTAAGGAATCCAAGAGATATCTACTCAATCTAAGGTAGAACGGAGGTGGTTGTCAGGCACACGTTCATTGTTGAGAATGATGATGAGTGTCACGGATCATCATATTCATCAGGTTTAGGAACAAGTGATATCTTAGAATGGAAGAAAGCATGATTGAATGAAAAACAGTAGTAATTCCATTAATCCATCAAGACACAGCAGAGCTCCTCACGCCCAACAATGGGGTTTAGAGACTCATGCCATAGAAGATACAATGAAAAACGTGTAAAGTGTCATGCTGTGTAGATACAATGTCAAAAGATCCTATTAATAGTGAACTAGTAACCTAGGGTATATATAAATGAGTAAATGACGTAAAAATCCACTTCCGGGGTCCACTTAGTGTGTGCTTGGGCTGAGCATTGAAGCTTTCATGTGTAGAGACTTTTTCTAGAGTTAAACGCCAGCTTTTATGCCAGTTTGGGCGTTTAACTCCAATTTTTATGCCAGTTCCGGCGTTAAACGCTGGGAATTCTGAAGCTGATTTGCAACGCCGGTTTGGGCCATCAAATTTCGGGCAAAGTATGGACTATTATACATTGCTGGAAAGCCCAGGATGTCTACTTTCCAACACCGTTAAGAGCGCGCCAATTGGGCTTCTGTAGCTCAAGAAAATCCACTTCGAGTTCAGGGAGGTCAGAATCCAACAGCATCTGCAGTCCTTTTCAGCCTCTGAATCAGATTTTTGCTCAGGACCCTCAATTTCAGCCAGAAAATACCTAAAATCACAGAAACACACACAAACTCATAGTAAAGTCCAGAAAAGTGAATTTTAACTAAAAACTAATAAAAATATAATAAAAACTAACTAAAATATACTAAAAACATACTAAAAACAATGCCAAAAAGCGTATAAATTATCCGCTCATCAATCCCCGAGATCCCTTTCATACTCAAAAAGAGTGAATATTCGGAGATCCGACATGAGATTCGAAGAAGAGGTTGGGAAGTTCTTACCAACCCTATTCAACAAGTCGGAATCTTAATGGTTCAAGAGTTCTATGCCAATGCATGGATCACCAAGAACCATGATCAAAGTGTGAACCCGGACCCAAAGAATTGGCTTACAATGGTTCGGGGGAAATACTTAGATTTTAGTCCAAAAAATGTAAGGTTGGCATTCAACTTGCCCATGATGCTAGGAGATGAACACCCTTACACTAGAAGGGTCAACTTTGATCAAAGGTTGGACCAAGTCCTCATAGACATCTGTGAAGAGGGCGCTCAATGGAAGAGAGATTCAAGAGGGAAGCCGGTTCAACTGAGAAGGCATCACCTCAAGCCCGTGGCTAGGGGATGGTTGGAGTTTATCCAACCCTCAATCATTCCCACTAGCAACCGGTCCGAAGTTACTATAGACCGGGCCATCATGATCCATAGCATCATGATTGGAGAAGAAGTAGAAGTTCATGAGGTTATAGCCCAAGAACTTTATAAGGTGGCGGACAAGTCCTCTACCTTGGCAAGGTTAGCCTTTCCTCATCTCATTTGTCACCTCTGTTATTCAGTTGGAATTGACATAGAGGGAGACATCCCCATTGATGAGGACAAGCCCATCACTAAGAAAAGGATGGAGCAAACAAGAGAACTCACTCATCATGAAATCCCTGAGATGCCTCAAGGGATGCACTTTCCTCTACAAAACTATTGGGAGCAAATCAACACCTCCCTAGGAGAATTGAGTTCCAACATGGGACAACTAAGGGTGGAGCACCAAGAACATTCCATCCTCCTCCATGAAATTAGAAAAGATCAAAGAATCATGAGAGAGGAGCAACAAAGGCAAGGAAGAGACATTGAGGAGCTCAAGCACTCCATAAGATCTTCAAGAGGAAGAACAAGTCGCCATCACTAAGGTGGACCCGTTCTTTAATTTCCTTGTTCTTTATTTTCCAGTTTTTCGAATTTTATGCTTATGTTTATCCATGTTTGTGTCTTATTACATGATCATTAGTGTCTTAGTGTCTATGCCTTAAATTTATGAATGTCCTATGAATCCATCACCTTTCTTAAATGAAAAATGTTCTTAATTGAAAAAGAGAAGAATTGCATGAATTTTGAATTTTATAACAGATTAATTATTTTGATGTGGTGGCAATACTTTTGTTTTTTGAATGTATGCTTAAACAGTGCATATGTCTTTTGAATTTGTTGTTCATGAATTTTGGCTCTTGAAAGAATGATGAAAAAGGAGACATGTTACTGAGGATCTGAAAAATCATAAAAATGATTCTTGAAGCAAGAAAAAGCAGTGAATACAAAAAAAAAGAGAGAAAAACGAAAAAAAAGAAAGAGAAAAAGAAAAAGAAAAATAAAAAGAAAGAAATATAGTTGTGATCCAAGGCAAAAAGAGTGTGCTTAAGAACCCTGGACACCTCTAATTGGGGACTCTAGCAAAGCTGAGTCACAATCTGAAAAGGTTCACCCAATTATGTGTCTGTGGCATGTATGTATCCGGTGGTAATACTGGAAGACAGAGTGCTTTGGGCCACGGCCAAGACTCATAAAGTAGCTGTGTTCAAGAATCATCATACTTAACTAGGAGAATCAATAACACTATCTGGATTCTGAGTTCCTATAGAAGCCAATCATTCTGAATTTCAAAGGATAGAGTGAGATGCCAAAACTGTTCAGAGGCAGAAAGCTAAAGCCCCGCTCATCTAATTAATACTGATCTTCATAGATGTTTTTGGAATTCATTGCATATTCTCTTCTTTTTATCTTATTTGGTTTTCAGTTGCTTGGGGACAAGCAACAATTTAAGTTTGGTGTTGTGATGAGCGGATAATTTATACGCTTTTTGGCATTGTTTTTAGTATGTTTTAGTTAGTTTTTAGTATATTTTTATTAGTTTTTAGTTAAAATTCACTTTTCTGGACTTTACTATGAGTTTGTGTGTTTTTCTGTGATTTCAGGTATTTTCTTGCTGAAATTGAGGGACCTGAGCAAAAATCTGATTCAGAAGCTGAAAAGGACTGCAGATGCTGTTGGATTCTGACCTCCCTGCACTCGAAGTGGATTTTCTTGAGCTACAGAAGCCCAATTGGCGCGCTCTCAACGGTGTTGGAAAGTAGACATCCTGGGCTTTCAAGCAATGTATAATAGTTCATACTTTGTCCGAGATTTGATGGCCCAAACCGGCGTTCCAAATCAGCTCAAAACTGCCCGGCGTTAAACGCCGGAACTGGCACAAGAATGGGAGTTAAACGCCCAAACTGGCACAAAAGCTGGCGTTTAACTCCAAGAAAAGTCTCTACACGAAAATGCTTCAATGTTCAGCCCAAGCACACACCAAGTGGGCCCGGAAGTGGATTTTTATGTTACTTACTCATTTCTGTAAACCCTAGGCTACTAGTTCTCTACAAATAGAAGCTTTTACTATTGTATTTTCATCATTGGATCATTTTAGATCTTTTGATCATCTTTGGACGCCTAGTTCTTAGATCATTGGGAGGCTGGCCTCGCAGCCATGCCTAGACCTTGTTCTTATGTATTTTCAACGGTGGAGTTTCTACACACCATAGATTAAGGTGTGGAGCTCTGCTGTACCTCGAGTATTAATGCAATTACTATTGTTCTTCTATTCAATTCAGCTTATTCTTGTTCTAAGATACTCATTTGCACCCAAGAACATGATGAATGTGATGATTATGTGACACTCTTCATCATTCTCACTTATGAACGAGTGCCTGACAACCACTTCTGTTCTACAAGCAAACAAGGCTTGAATGGATATCTCTTGGATCTCTTAACCGGAATCTTCGTGGTATAAGCTAGAATTGATGGCGGCATTCAAGAGAATCCGGAAGGTCTAAACCTTGTCTGTGGTATTTTGAGTAGGATTCAATGATTTAATGACTGTAACGAGCTTCAAACTCCTGAAGGCTGGGCGTTAGTGACAGACGCAAAAGAATCAATGGATTCTATTCGAACCTGATTGAGAACCGACAAATGATTAGCCGTGCCGTGACAGGGTGCGTTGAACATTTTCACTGAGAGGACGGGACTGTAGCCACTGACAACGGTGATGCCCAACATACAGCTTGCCATGGAAAGGAGTAAGAAGGATTGGATGAAGACAGTAGGAAAGCAGAGAGACGGAAGGGACAAAGCATCTCCATACGCTTATCTGAAGTTCTCACCAATGAATTACATAAGTATCTCTATCCTTGTTTTATGTTTTATTCATAAATCATCCATAACCAATTGAATCTGCCTGACTGAGATTTACATGGTGACCATAGCTTGCTTCATACCAACAATCTCCGTGGGATCGACCCTTACTCGCGTAAGGTTTATTACTTGGACGACCTAGTGCACTTGCTGGTTAGTTGTGCGAAGTTGTGATAAAGAGTTGAGATTGCAATTGAGCGTACCATGTTGATGGTGCCATTGATGATCACCATTTCATGCACCACATGCCCAGCTTTGTTTGGCCTCCTTAAGTGCTGGCGTGCCACGCCTGATCATGCAAGTGGGGCGCCCAAGTGAGATATGTGAGCTGGCGTGCCACGCCTTTGACACCAAGTGGCACGCCCGAGTTTGGTTTGGGTATTCTTTGTGTATTGGCATGCCACGCCTAGACATTCAAGTGGCACGCCTTAGTGGGACTCTTGAGCTGGCATACCACGCCTTCAACACCAAGTGGCATGCCTAGCTTTTGCTTTCCCTTCTTGTTCATTGGCGTGCCACGCCTGGTTGCTCATGTGGCATGCCCAGATCTCATTAGCCTTCAACCCCTTCTCTGGATTCTTGTACCAGCGTGCCACGCCATGCTGCTCAAGTGGCACGCCCATTCAATTGTGGGTCTCTTAGGCTTGGCGTGCCACGCCTTGATCCTCAAGTGGCATGCCCGAGTAAATTCTGGAACTGGCATGCCACGCCTTTGATACAAAGTGGCACGCCCTACTGATGACTCTTCTAGGTAATGAGTTGGCATGTCACGCCCAGCTTCTGGCGTGCCACACCCCTTTGATGGTCTTCATTGTTGCTTTCTGGAATGTTGTACCAGCGTGCCATGCCCAACTTCTGGCGTGCCATGCCAGTACATTTTTATGGCATTTGTTCCAAGTGGCCTGCCTGCTTCACACGCCCCACTTGTTTTGTTGTTTTCTTCCTGTTCCGAGGGTTACCTAAAACTAGAGGTCGATCTCGGACGAGATCTTCTATGCTGGTCGGAGCTGCGGAGTCCGATCTGATGATGGTGGTCAGAGTCGCTGTGTCCGACTCGTTGGACTTGGTGATGATGATGATCCTTCATCCCCGGAGGGTGGAGGGTACCTGCAAAGGACTCCGATGCTTAAGTTAGCAAGGGTATTAAGCAGGTATTGAGTAGAATCAGAGTATGAGTTATACCTGGGTGCTCTAGTGTATTTATAATGGCGTAGGGTGACCTTCTTAGATAAAATAAGTTAGTTATCTTATCTTATCTTTATCTTATCTTCAAGTGAGGTCATCTTTATCTTGAAGGGAACTGCCCTTCTCTCTGTAGGCTTGGGCTGCCTTAGTATTTGGGGCGTGCTCCTCTATTTGGGCCCTTCTTTGGGCTTTCCTGGTGACTTGGCCGAGCTCTTTAGAAAGAGGTCGGGTTGCCCTGACCTGAAGAGGTCGGTCGCTTTATCTGTCGAACATTCCGGGTCGGACAGCTCGACCCAGGGTATGAATAGTGCCCCTGCTCGAGCTCGGTCTTTATTTGGAGGTCGAGTCTTGGACTTCAAGCCTGCTCGGGTAAAACCGAACTCGAGCATTTTGTCGCTTTATCTTTGTAGAGCTCATTTTCGAATGCGGAATGTTTCTACTTCTTTAAAAGCGCGCGCTTTTGCATTTTAGCGCTCTAGCTTTGGAAACGTGCGAGGGTTTAACACCCTCATTAATGGGCTTTTAATGCTCCGCTTTCTCTGGGTCTCTTTGTTTTAAACTTCGCTTTTGAAAAATGGTTTCTCTTCTTCGTAACCTTCTTTCTCTCTTTTCTGTTTTTCTCTGTGATTTTCTCATTTCCTTCTGTGACGTTTGCTTGACGATCGTGGGTGCTCTTCTTGCCTTTGACGACTACTCTTAATTTTTTCGTCTTTGCTCTCCGTGCGCTTCTCCTTTCTCAGGTTGGTTCGTCTTCTCTTTTTGCTTGCATTGTTCTACTTCCTGGTGCAGTAGGGTTTTTGTTTGAGTGTATATTTGTGAAAGTTTGAACCTTTTCGCTTTTCTGTATTTTGTTGCTGCATTTTCTGGCTTTTCTTCTCTGATGTTCCCTTGGCAGTTTGAAACTTCCTAAGGCTTTTGTATGTTGTTGTCTGATTCATTTGATTTTTGAAAAAGATTACGCCTTTATTTGTTTTTCCGTTTGGCCGTTTGGCATGTTCTTGCTGTTGGGTGGACTGAGGTTGTAATTTCTGTCAGCGCTTATTTTGATGATTTTATTTGCTTTTGTTGGGATGTGAAAAGATGTAGGCTTGTAGGCTTCCCTGAATCTTCCTTCTCTCTCCAAAAGATGCCCCTGGAACCTTTTGGATTGGGTCCTGGGGTTTCCTTTTCTTGCTTTTCCTGGTTTCTCTGACACCTATATATTTTAGTTTTGTGAGTTGCCTCCGTTTGTTGCCTCCGTTTATGCATGAGTTGTTCAATTAGTGTCCGAGGTGTTTTTTGAGTAATCCAATCTTCTTTTCTTCTTGTAGGACTAGTTAACCATGTCTTCTTGCAAAAATATTTTCAAGGCGTCCTCTAAAGTTCCCGAGGGAATGTCTGACTGGTTGGACTGCCTTGTGCTATTATGTGTATCTCTGGCTAATTCGGAGTTCTGTGCGGCACTTAGAAAACACCATCGGATATGTAGTAGTGAGAATCAAGAATGCAATTATGAGTTGGTGGCACCTGACTCTGATGACTGGGTCTGCTTTCCTACTTTGACCCAAGGGGAGCGTCCTTTTTCTATGCATATGATTTCTTTTTTAGCCAGATGGATATTACTCTTCCTTTTTCTTCCTTTGAGACTGACTTATTGTGGTCTTGTAACGTGGCCCCATTTCAGCTTCACCCGAATGCTTGGGGTTTTATTAAGATTTTTTAGATGGTTTGTCATGAATTTGGCATTAAGCCCTCTTTGACTCTTTTTCTGTATTTGTTTGTGTTGACCAAACCTGGGACTACCAAAAAGAAAGCTTCTTGGATCTCTTTTAGGTCGGCCCAGGGGCATAAAGTCTTCTCCATGTATGATGAGTCTTTCCGCGATTTTAAGAATTACTTTTTCATGATCCGAGCTGTTGAAGCAGCTCGCCCTTTCTTCCTGGATGAGAATGACGAGCCTCGTTTTCCTTTAGAGTGGCAGAGAAATGTAGTTGTGTCTAGGTATACCTAGGAGATGCTAGATGAGGTCGAGCAGGCCTTTGTTGCTGCTTTGGAGGATATTTGGGGGGAACCTCCTCATCTTGAGACCAAGAAATTTCTGGGGGATCCGTCCTTGATTCGTGCTGTGCTGGGTATTTTATAGACTGTGTTCTCCTGTCTTTGTTTTCTTGCTTTCTTTTTTGGGTATTCATAAGTCGTTTGTATTTTTCTTCGTTTTTCAGAGATGTCGAAGAATAATGACTCACTAAAGGCCTTTAAGAAGGCGAGGAAAGCTACCGCGGCTCAGAACGTCCCAGCCAAGGTGGTCAAGGAAGGGTCCTCCCAGGCTTTGTCGAAGCCGTCTGTCCCGAGCACGGCCGAGGAGGATGATCCTGACCCCTCGGGTTCGTTTGGTCGATCTGCCTCAAACTTCAGTTGGTACCTCTGCTTCTTCAATCGCTCCTCCTCCAAAAAGACCTCAGACTATCGAGCCATTTAATCTTGGTGCTCCGGACTTTGATGCAGTTGGATTTGTGGATCAACAGATTGCTCTCTATGGTATCATGCCTACTGACGATGTATCCATTCTTCGTCATTTGGATTATATTACCCGGAGTGGTATTACGCTGGCACACATGGGAGCGGCTCTATACCGAGCTGCTCAAGATCTTCCTATTCATGCTACCAAGGCTTTTATGGAGGAGAAGTCAGAGTTTGACCGAATCAAGGGTTTGAAGGAGGAGCTCGAGGTGAAAGTGTCCGAGCTGGAAAAAGAGTTGAAGGGGGAGAAGGCCCAGTTTGTTGGTCTGGCGGCTGCTGCGCAACTGGCCGAGGATACGACACTAAAACATAAGGATAGCTATGTTACCACTTATAAGGAGCTGATGGGTCTTAGGGAGGAGTTGGAGTCTACCCGAGCTGATTATGCTAAGCTCCAAGGTCATCTTGTAGGCAGTGTAACTGTTGCTTATGAGAACCTGATGGAGCAGTTCCGAATTGTTTCCCCTGATGCCAATTTGACTCTCGTTAGTCTTGATAACGTAGTAAAGGATGGCAAGATTGTCCCGGATGATCCCGATGATGACATTGAACCTCCTCCTGCGCCTTCTCTTAAAGCTTCTGCTATGCCGGTTTCTTCAGCCCCCTCGACCGTAGTTGAGCCAGATCCTGATTGTCAGATCTTGAATCGAGGCGACGGAACAGTGGATGTGGTGCCTCTCCAGACTCGCCCTCCTTCTCCCTAAGATGCTGCTACTGGGAAGCCTTTGGATCCTCTATGATTTCTCTGTCATGTTTGTGTATAGCCCGTTTTATGGGCTTTTAAACTCTTTATCTTTGTAATTGGTGTTTTGGTGACTGTTTGATACTTTCTTTGGTTGCTCGTTTAGTAACTTTATTTTGAAAAACAAAGTAGTCTTCGAGCTTCCGGGGCTGGTCTTTGATGGTTGTGGACGAAATTGTGATCATCAATGTTGTACTCTTTGTTGTTGTATGGAATAATTATAATGGCTCTTTGCTATGTGTGGACACAACTCCGTTCAACTAACCAGCAAGTGTACTGGTCGTCCAAGTAATAAACCTTACGTGAGTAAGGGTCGATTCCATAGAGATTGTTGGTATGAAGCAAGCTATGGTCATCTTGTAAATCTCAGTCAGACGGATAGTAATCGATTATGGATTTTCGAAAATTAATAATAAATAATAAACATAAAATAAAGATAAAGTTACTCATGTAATCCAATGATGGGGATTTCAGATAGGCGTATGGAGATGCTGTGCTCCTCTTGAATCTCTGCTTTCCTACTGCTTTTATCCAATTTTATCACTCCCTTCTATGGCAAGCTGTATGTAGGGCATCACCGTTGTCAATGGCTACATCCCATCCTCTCAATGAAAAAGGTCCAAATGCTCTGTCATAGCACGGCTAATCATCTGTCGGTTCTCAATCAGGATGGAATAGAATCCTTTGATTCTTTTGCGTCTGTCACTAACGCCCAGCCTTCAGGAGTTTGAAGCTCGTCACAGTCATTCAATCCCGAAATCCTACTCGGAATACCACAGACAAGGTTAGACTTTCCGGATTCCCATGAATGCCGCCATCAATTCTAGCTTATACCACGAAGATTATGATTAAGGAATCCAAGAGATACGCGCCCGGTCTAAGGTAGAACGGAAGTGGTTGTCAATCACGCGTGTTCATAGGTGAGAATGATGATGAGTGTCACGGATCATCACATTCATCAAGTTGAAGTGCAACGAATATCTTAGAATAGGAATAATTCGAATTGGATAGAAAATAATAGTAATTGCATTGAAACTTGAGGTACAGCAGAGCTCCACACCCTTAATCTATGGTGTGTAGAAACTCCACCATTGAAAATACATAAGTGAAAGGTTCAGGCATGGCCTAATGGCCAGCCCCCCCCCCCCCCAAAAAACGTGATCAATAGTCTCCTAAGATGAAGAATAAAACAAAACTAAGACCAAAGATGTCTAATACAATAGTAAATTATCCTATTTATACTAGACTAGCTACTAGGGTTTACAGGAGTAAGTAATTGATGCATAAATCCACTTCTGGGGCCCACTTGGTGTGTGTTTAGGCTGAGCTTGATCTATCCACGAGCTGAGGCTTCTTTTGGAGTTGAACGCCAAGTTGTAACGTGTTTTGGGCGTTCAACTCCGGGTCGTGACGTGTTTCTGGCGTTTTACTCTAGACAGCAACATGGAACCGGCGTTGAGCGCCAGTTTACGTCGTCAATTCCCGAATAAAGTATAGACTATTATATATTGCTGAAAAGCTCTAGATGTCTACTTTCCAACGTCGTTAAGAGCGCACCATTTGGACTTTTTTAGCTCCAGAAAATCCATTTCAAGTGCAGGGAGGTCAGATTCCAACAGCATCAGCAGTCCTTTGTCAGCCTCCTATCAGAGTTTTGCTCAAGTCCCTCAATTTCAGCCAGAAATTACCTGAAATCACAGAAAAATACACAAACTCATAGTAAAGTCCAGAAATGTAAATTTAACATAAAAACTAATGAAAACATCCCTAAAAGTAGCTTGAACTTACTAAAAACTACCTAAAAACAATGCCAAAAATCGTATAAATTATCCGCTCATCAGATGGCCTCTGGAGTTTATTATCATAACTTAGTAGCTTTTATATCATGTCTGCTTGCGCTCATCTTGGTACCTTAGTAGGCTGGGATTTAGTCCAACATGATCATCTTGATTATTTGGTTTGGTTTTGTTTGTAATCCTCCTTTTTGGACCTCATTTAGATCTCTTTTGGGGATTTCGTTTGTAATTTCTGTGTCCTGGGCCTGACTTCATCATGTCGGATCCTGTCGAGTTTGCATGGTAACCCTCTTTCTTGGACTTTGTTCAGGTCTCTTTTTTGGGGATTACCTTTGTAGCTTTACGTCTTTCTAGGCTGACTTCATCAGGTCGGGCCCTGTCGAGTTTTCTTGGTAATCCTCCTTCTTGGACTTTGTTCAGGTCTCTTTTTAGGGATTACCTTTCGTAGCTTTATCTTTCCGGGCCGACTTTGTCACGTCGAGCCCTGTCGAGTTACTTGATGATCCTCTTTTTTGGACCTCGTTTTAGGTCTCTTTCAGGGATTATCTTTTGTAACTTTTTCTTTTCGGGCCGACTTTATCACGTCGAGTGATGAGAGGATTTTTGCATGGTCTAGAATTCAGAATAAATTTTCGTTGCAAGTATAGCTTCTAAACCAACAAAAGTCCTTTCATACAAACGTTTTGGTTGTCACAAGTAACAAACCCCTTTAAAATTGATAACCGAGTATTTAAACCTCGGGTCATCTTCTCAAGGAATTGTAGGGAGGTATGTTCTTATTATTGGTTATGGAGATTGTAAATTTGGGGTTTCAAGAATGAGGAGTGAATATGGCAATTAATTTAAATAGCAATTAGAATAAATAAATACTGTAAAACAAACTTTTGGCAAGGTATGAGAAATTGGAAGTCCAGACCTTGTTATTCTTAACAATAATAATGAAAGTTGAATCTTAATTCCACTTAGTTGACCTTTGCTAGAGCAAAGGAAAGTCAAGGGACTAATTAGTTAGACCTTCGAATCCTATTTATTTCCTAAGAAAAGGTTGGAATTATTGAAGTTCAGTTCAATTAGCAAAGATAACAGTTATCAATTATTTTGAGCTAAGATAACTCCTGAGTTGCTGATTTCTTAACCAAGACCAAAAGGAAGGAAATTAAATCTACTGGAATAAAAGCATCTTCATATTGGGAAGAATCAATGGCATAAGTAAATAAAGCAATATTAAACTGAAATACCTCAAATATCATTAAATAAGAAAATCATCATGAAAGTGGCATAGGCCAAATAGGCAACATAACTAATACAAGCAAGCATTCAAATGTCTGAAAATAAGAAATAACATAGAGTAAAAGAACATTGAACCTGGGATTGAGAGTCACTCCTAAAACTAAGAGAAGTCCTAAATCTTAAATCCTAATCCTAAAGAGAGAGAGGAGAGAACATCTCTCAAAACTAGATCTAAATCATGGAAAGTGAATTAAGAAAAGCATGATTATGAATGGATGCATTCCCCCACTTTATAGCCCCTAATCTGTGTGTTCTGGGCTGAAAACTGGGTCAAAAATAGCCCAGAAATCACTCCCAGCACTTTCTGGTCCGTACAGGTCGCAGAAGAGTGACGTGGAGGCGTCGTCTATGCATTAGCGTGGGTTGTGTTCTGCCAGGTCACGCGGCCGCGTGATCCACGCGTTCGTGTCGCCTGGCGTCGGGGCAGCTATGGAAAATTATATATCGTTGCGAAGCCCCAGATGTTAGCTTTTCATCGCAACTGAAACCATCTCATTTGGACCTCTGTAGCTCAAGTTATGGTCGTTTGAGTGCGAAGAGGTCAGGCTGGACAGCTTAACAACTTCTTCAACTTCTTGTATTCCTTCCACTTTTGCATGCTTCCTTTCTATCCTCCAAGCCATTCCTGCCCTATAATATCTGAAAACACTTAACACACATATCAAGGCATCTAATGGTAATAAGAGAGGATTAGTAATAAGCAAATATAATATCAAATAAGCATGTTTTCAATCATAGCACAAAATCAGGAAGGAAAATGTAAAACATGCGAATTGTATGAATAAGTGAGTAAAGAGTTGATAAAAACCACTCAATTGAGCATAAGATAAACTATAAAATAGTGGTTTATCATCGGGCCCTGTCGAGTTACTTTATAATCCTCTTTTTTGGACCTCGTTTTAGGTCTCTTTCAAGGATTATCCTTTGTAACTTTTTCTTTTCGGGCCGACTTTGTCACGTCGAGCCCTGTCGAGTTACTTGATAATCCTCTTTTTTGGACCTCGTTTTAGGTCTCTTTCAGGGATTATCTTTTGTAACTTTTTCCTTCCAGGCCGACTTTGTCACGTCGGGCCCTGTCGAGTTACTTGATAATCCTCTTTTTTGGACCTCGTTTTAGGTCTCTTTCAGGGATTATCTTTTGTAACTTTTTGTAGGAGTCCGACTTCGTCATGTCAGGCTCTTCAAAGTTATAGTAATCCTCTTTTATAGGGTTGGCCAGACCTCTTTCCAAGGCTTTACTTATAACTTGGGTTGTTGTGGCTGGTCCGACTTTTTGTGCCGGCCAGTCTTTAAGTTATTTTATAGCAATCCTCATCAGGTCCTTTCTATGGATCACTTTCTATAACTTCTTGCATTATTCTGTTTTTATCTTTGCCAATTTTGTAGAATTTGGGTTTTTAGCCCTCGTTTTTATCATGATCGTGCAGTGAATTCGGTTTTCACTTTCTGTCGATCTGTAGCTTTACAATCGGGAGATGAATGTTTTTAGAATAATACGACTTGAGTGTTTGTAGAGAATCTAGACAAATTTTATTAGAAGAAAATGCAAATATACATGAGGAGTTAATTTCCTAAGTTGGGTGATTTGTAGGTCTTGGCAGGGCGCCTCGTTAAAAAACCTTTTTCAGTAAAAAGAGTGTGCCTTGTCCAAGATCTTTTATCATCCCTAGCTATAGTACCTTCTTAGGTTGCAGGCGTGCCATGATCTAGGAAGCTCTCGCCCGTCGAGTTCAGAAAGCTTGTAGTAGCCTTTTCCCAGTACTTCTATGACTCGGAAGGGTCCTTTCCTGTTTGCTGCCAGCTTTTCTTCTCCAAGTCGAGTTGTTCCTATGTCGTTTTGGATTAGGATGAGGTCGTCTTCAGTGAAGGCCCGCTATATTACTTTTCGGTTGTGTCTGGAGGCCATTCATCGTTTTAACGTTTTTTCCCTTATCCGAGCTCTTTCTCGGATTTCCGGAAGTAAGTCGAGCTCTTCCCTTTGGAGTTAGGAATTGGCTTTTTCACTATAATGGATTACTCTGGGTGATCCTTCTTCGACCTCCACTGGGATCATCGCCTCCATTCCATAAGCTAATCGAAAAGGTGACTCTTTTGTCGTGGAATGTGGTGTCGTTCGATATGCCCATATGACTTGTGGGAGTTCTTCGGCCCAGGCTCCTTTTGCATCCTGTAATCTTCGTTTTAAACCTGCTAATATAACTTTGTTAGCAGCTTCAGCTTGCCCATTGGCTTGGGTGTGCTCAACAGAGGTGAATTGTTGTTTTATATTCAGGTCGGCCGCTAGTTTTTTGAAGCCTGCGTCTGTGAACTGGGTACCATTGTCTGTAGTGATGGAGTGTGGAACTCCGAACCTTGTAACGATGTTTCTATACAGAAATTTCCGACTTCTTTGAGCTGTGGCGTTAGCTAGGGGTTCTGCCTCGATCCATTTTGTGAAGTAGTCTATTCCTACTATGAGGAATTTGACTTGTCTTGATCCTTGAGGAAAAGGTCCGAGGAGATCGAGTCCCGATTTTACGAATGGCCAAGGTGAGGTTACGCTGATGAGTTCCTCTAGCGGAGCGGTGTGGAAGTTGGCATGCTTTTGACATGGCGAACATGTCCTTACGAATTCTGTGGCTTCTTTTTGTAGGGTTGGCCAATAGAATCCTGCCCGTAGTACTTTTTCGGCAAGTGCTTATGCTCCGAGGTGATTGCCACAAATGCAACTGTGTACTTCTTCTAAGATATCCTTAGTGTTGGAAGTCGGCACGCATTTTAGCAATGGTGTTGAAATCCCTCTTTTGTATAAAGTATTATTTATGATGGTATAGTATTGTGCTTCCCGTTTTAACCTCTTTGCCTCTTTCTCATCTGTAGGGAGGGCCTCTGTTGTGAGGTAATTAATTATGGGGGTCATCCATCCCTGATCGCGACCTGTTATGGCTAGGACCTTTTCTTCTTCTGAGATTGATGGCTTTTGTAGAATTTCTTGGATAAGGCTTCTATTGTTGCCTCTTGGTTTGGTGCTGGCTAGTTTTGAGAGTGCATCGGCCCGGGCATTCTATTCTCGGGGTATGTGTCAAATCTCACACTCTCTGAGTTATCTGAGCTGTTCCCTGGTTTTGTCCAGGTACTTTTTCATAGTGGGATCTTTTGCTTGGTAGCTGCCTGTTATTTGTGAAGTGACTACCTGTGAGTCGCTGAAGATGATAAGTTTTTAAGCTCCAACCTCCCTAGTCAGCTTCAAACCAGCTAGTAGTGCCTCATATTCTGCTTGATTGTTTGAGGCAGGGAACCCAAATTTGAGGGAGAGTTCAATCTGGGTCCCGTGGTCACTTTCAATTATTACGCATGCGCCACTTCCCGTTTTATTTGAGGAGCCATCCACGTATAGATTCAATTCTGTGGGGATTTCCGGTGTGTACGTAAATTTCGCAATGAAGTCGGCCAGATATTGAGATTTGATGGCCGTCCTAGCTTCGTATTGAAGGTCGAATTCGGACAACTCGACTGCCCATTGCAAGATTCTGCCTGCCAAGTCTGTTTTCTGTAAGATTTTTTTTATGGGCTGGTTGGTCCGAATTTTAATGGTGTGAGACTGGAAGTATAGACGAAGTCGTCGAGATGTTATTAAGAGAGCGTAAGCGAACTTCTCTATTTTCTGGTAGTTCTGCTCGGACCCTTGTAACGCTTTGCTGATAAAGTATATAGGTTGTTGCCCACTGTTGTTTTCTCGGACCAGTGCTGAGGCTATTCCCCGATTTCCCACTGCGAGGTACAAGATGAGTGGTTCCCCTTCCCGTGGCCGACTTAATATAGGTGGCTGTCCCAGAAATTTTTTGAAGTCTTGGAAGGCTTGCTCGCATTCAACTGTCCATTCAAACTCCTTTCCCTTCCTTAGAGTGGCGTAGAAGGGGAGAGATCTTATTGTGAATCCCGCCAGGAATCTGGACAAGGCTGCCAACCACCCGTTGAGTTGTTGTACCTCTTTGATACAAGTCGGGCTTTTCATGTCGAGTACAGCCCTGCACTTGTCCGGGTTTGCCTCGATTCCTCTCTGTGTGATCATAAAACCCAAGAATTTACCTGCTTCTACTGTGAAGGTACATTTTGTGGGATTGAGTCGTATACTGTGTCGTCTTATGGTGTTGAATACTTGTGTCAGGTCGGATAATAACATCTCTTCATTTTGCGTCATCACTAGCATGTCGTCTACGTAGACCTCTATGATCTTTTCGATGTGATCTGAAAAAACTTTGTTCATTAATCTTTAGTATAGTCGGTGCACATTCTCCACTTCCCATTTGACTTTTTTACCAAAACAACATTAGCAAGCCATAGTGGGTATTTGACTTCTCTTATGAAGCCTGCCTCCAGTAGAGCTCGTACCTATTCTTCCACCGCTTGAGAGCGTTCTGGTCCTAGCTTTCTGCGCCTTTGTTGTACCGGCTGAGATCCTGGGTAGACTGCTAGCTTGTGGCACATTAGTTTGGGATCTATGCCAAGCATGTCTGCGGTCTTCCACGCAAAGAGGTCGGCGTTGTCACGTAGGAACTGTATGAGTGATTCTTTTATGTCCCCATTTAGGAGTATGCCGATGTTGGTTGTTTGGTCCGGGGTGTTCTCGATCCAGATTTTCTCTATTTCTCCTTCAGGTTGTGGGCGGAGCTCCTCCCGCCTCTGAACTCTACCGAGCTCGATTGTGTGGAATTCTTCTCCTCTGCCTCTGAGGTTTAGACTTTTGTTGTAAAAGCGGCGCGCCATCTTCTGATCTACCTTTACTGTGGCTATTCCTTCTGCGGTTGGGAACTTCATGCATATATGCGGAGTCGAGACTATTGCGCCGAGTTGATTTAACGTTGTCTGACCTATTAGGGCATTGTACGCTGAGCTTACGTCAACGACGATGTAATCTATTTTGAGTGTTCTTGACTGACTTCCCTTTCCAAAGGTTGTGTGGAGCGGGATGTATCCCATTGGTTGAACCGGGGTATCTCCTAACCCGAACAGGCTGTCCGGATATGCTCTGAGTTCTTTTTCTTCCAAGCCGAGTTTGTCGAAGGCGGTTTTGAATAAGATATCGGTAGAGCTCCCCTGGTCTATCAATGTGCGATAAAGATTTGCGTTTGCCAGTATAATAGTGATGACCATGGGATCGTCATGCCCTGACGTGACGCCGGATACGTCTTCCTTGGTAAAAGTGATCGCCGGGATGTCGGGTGTTTCCTTCTTTTCTGCGACGTGGTATACGTCTTTGAGATGTCTTTTGCGGGATGATTTGGAGATTCCTCTCCCGACGAATCCACCGTGTATCATGTGGACATGTCTTTCTGGCATCCGGGATGATCGTGCGGTTGGCCCGATGTCTTCTGCTCTTCTTCTTTTCCTTTGTTCATCATCACGGGTGGCCAGGTATCGATCTAGCTTTCCTTCTCATACGAGCTTTTCTATGACGTTTTTTAAGTCAAAATACTCATTGGTGGAGTGCCCGTGGATTCGATGGTATTCACAATATTCAGCCCAGTTTCCTCCTCCTTTTTTGCCTTTGAGTGGTCGAGCTGGTGGTATTTTTTCTGTGTTGCAAACCTCTCTATAGACATCCACAAGAGACACCCGAAGAGGGGTGTAATTGTGGTATTTTTTTATTTTCTCTCCATGTCGATCTTCCTTTTTTTGTCTTTATCCCGAGGGGTGAACCCTGCTTTTGAGGTCTCTCCTAATCGGGAGTTTTCCTCCATGTTGATGTACTTTTCCGCTCGCTCCTGCACCTCGTTTAGAGATGTGGGGTACTTCTTTGATATGGATTGACTAAAAGGCCCTTCTCGCAGGCCATTAATGAGACCCATGATGGCAGCTTCTGTTGGAAGGTTTTGTATATCCATGCATGTTTTGTTGAATCTCTCAATGTAGTTACGCAGGGTTTCCCGCTCTCCTTGTCTGATTCCTAGTAAGCTCGGAGCATGTTTAGCTTTGTCCTTTTGGATGGAGAATCTAGCCAGGAATTTTTTAGCCATGTCATCGAAACTTGAGATGGACCTAGGAGGGAGATTGTCGAACCATCTAATTGCTGTTTTTGTTAAAGTAGTTGGAAAGGCTTTGCAACGAACTGCATCTGCGGCATCGGTGAGGTACATTTTACTTCTGAAGTTGCTGAGATGATGGCTGGGATCTGTAGTGCCATCGTATAAGGTATTGTCTGGGAGTTTAAAGTTCTTTTGGATTATTGTCTTCATGGTTTCTTTGGTGAATGGGTCTTGCTCCTTTCATGCGTTATCTTCTGGAATGGATCGGCTGGCTTTCGTCTTGACATCGGCTTCAAGTTTTAGGAGTTTGGTTTCCAGTCCCCGGCGTCGCCTTATTTCTCTTTGTAGATCCTTCTCGGCCTCTCGTTGACGTAGAGCGTCTTCCTCAAGTTGTTTTAACCGATCTTGAAATTCCTCTAGGGCTCCCTCGTTTGGGGAGTTCTTATTGTTGATTTGGGGAGTGTATTTTGGTGTTGTGTCCGCATTTTTATGCAGCGTTCTTTCTTCTAGATCTGAGGTGTGATCGTTGTCATGGTCGTCCGCCATGGTAATGGGATGACTTCCAGGTCCCCGGCAATGGCGCCAATGTTCCGAGGGTTACCTGAAACTAGAAGTCGATCTCGGACGAGCTCTTCTATGCTGGTCGGAGCTGCGTAGTCCGATCTGATGATGGTGGTTGGAGTCGCTGTGTCCGACTCGTTGGACTTGGTGATGATGCTGATCCTTCATCCCCGGAGGGTGAGGGTACCTACAAGGGACTCCGATGCTTAAGTTAGCAAGGGTATTAAGCAGGTATTGAGTAAGATCAGAGTATGAGTTATACCTGGGTGCTCCAGTGTATTTATAATGGCATAGGGTGACCTTCTTAGATAAGATAAGTTAGTTATCTTATCTTATCTTTATCTTATCTTCAAGTGAGGTCATCTTTATCTTCAAGGGAACTGCCCTTCTCTCTGTAGGCTTGGGCTGCCTTAGAATTTGGGGCGTGCTCCTCTATTTGGGCCCTTCTTTGGGCTTTCCTGGTGAGTTGGCCGAGCTCTTTAGAAAGAGGTCGGGTTGCCCTGACATGAAGAGGTCGGTCGCTTTGTCTGTCGAACATCCCGGGTCGGACAGCTCGACCCAGGGTATGAACACTTCCCATTTTTTATGTCTTTTTCACCTAAAATTTAACACAAACTCATTTCAAAGAAATGTACTATGATATTCATCAATTAAGGCATGAATTGCAGTGATCAAATGAGATTATGCCTCTTTTATGGTCCTTTTTATGCAAGAAAAAGGGTAGATGATGTAAGTCATCACAACACCAAACATAAGTATTCAACATGTGCATATATAACTAAGAATAGATGCAAATATAACTAAGAATAGGACTAAGTATTCAACATGTGCATGAATGTTTTGAATGTCACAAAGAGTCCCTAGATCCTTGAGGGTTCTTCCAAGTATGTGCCTCAAGGGTCCTTTTCATTGATTGTCACCTTAAAGTAGTAAGAGTTAACTCATTCTCTCTCTTTTTTTGTGCTTATTTTTTGTTCATTGACCACGACTTTAAGTGTTTTGTCTCAAGACAACCCTTTAGTTAGGTGTTGAAACACCCTTGAGAATTTACTTGCCCAGGCCTCTTCTTGACACATCTTTACCACAAGCATCTACTAGGGTCCCTAACTCTTTTGAGTTTTTTTAATGTTTTTCTTTCCTTCCTAGTAGTTGATGCTCAAAGCCTTGGGTCTTTGTTGCTTACTACTTATTGGTTCTATAGATATTCAAGGAACACCCCTCAACCTCTACTTGTCATGCCTTCTAGGACTAGTTGCCTTTCATGACTCATTTTCTTTTAGTTCATTCAAGGTTCTACACTTAGTCTTTTGTTTCTTAGTTCTTTGAATGAGCTTTCTGGGTCTAAGTCTCATTTACTCTTGTTCTTGCTCAACTCACAACAACTCTTATGGAGATAAACTACACTTTATTGATGTTGAAAAAGACTAAAGTTAGCATTGCATTTTCTTTCTTGCATATCAAAGGACTCACAAAAGACTTCAAGTAATAAAGAACTAAACATAAAACATAAACTATCCTAGCATTATCAATTATTCTCAAACATAAAGTAAAGCAGAGAGAAACTTAAACATACTTCAGAAATTAGGAAATATCAACCCTGGGACTTAACAACCTTGTGCAGCTTCAGCTTCAGTTCATTGGCCCTTTGCCTTTGTCTTTCTTCTTAGCGGGGGAGGAGTCACCTTCACCCTTCTGGGAGGATCCTTCTTGTGCTTTCTTGTCCTTGGGCTTCCAGAATCCCAGCCTTACCATATAATTTCTTTCATCCTCCTTGTGCTTAGCTAGGACTTTCTCTTGTCTAGCACTCAATTCCTCCAGTCCTTGCATGAATGTTGGGTGAGGACAAGTCATCTTATGCTAGCTTTTCAAGCATTTTTCACTTGTTTCATTAGGTTTTATGCACTTTCTTGCATTATAAGTAAGTGATTTGGAGTGGAATTGCATGGTTTTGTTAAATCAATCAACCATCCTTCATTTGACACCAAATAATGAGGTTTAAGCTAAAATTAATTGGTTTTTGAATGATTTATGAACCTTGTGAATTTGGTGATACTTTGATTGGTTGTTTTAATTACTTGTAGGTGAAGAAAAGAAGAGAACAAGAAAGCGTGACCTAGGAAGCATAGCCAAAGGAAATAAAAGCATGGCACATCAAAGGAGAAGAGCCGTAGCGCTCTCTCAGTGAGCTCATCGCTCTCCATTCGAGTGCTACTCAAGGCCAAGGAAGCAAGGGGCAAGGATGCTGTGCTCTCCTTGTTAACTGAGCACCAAGGAAGCAAGGCAAAACTCACAATGCTCGGTTAACACAGTTAACTTTATCGGGCTCCATCCAAAATAATGCAAGGAGAAATATTTGCTAGTGAAGCCACAAAGTTTTGAACCCATGACCCAAGGGAAGGAAGGAGCGCTACTTACAAAGGAAAATAAGCCAAAATTAGCCAAGATGGCCTTACAAGGATTCGAACCAGGGAGCTTGAGGAGCGCTACCCTTGGTTATTTCTCAAATTGGGGCTAAAAAGCCTTCCCCAAAGTTCGAACTCAAGGCATTCCACTCAAGGCATGTGCTACCTTTGTTTTCTTCAGAAGGAAAATTGGTGCTGAATTGCTTCCACCGTGATTCAAACCTGGAGCCTCATTCATCAAGCAAGGGAACTGCGCTCTCCCCATTCACCAAGCACTATTGATGCTTGGCACAAGGCTAGGAATGCAACAAATTGGCACACTATTGAGGCTGACACAGAAGGTTTGGTGCGCATCAAAACTTGGCAAGGCCAAGGCTGCATGGATGCTGCGCTCTTGGTATTAACCGAGTGCTACCCTGATGCTTGGTCCAAGGGGCTTGTCACTCAAAATTGGACGGCAAAGGCAAGGGGGAGTGCTGCGCTCACTCCACCAACCGAGCATTGCCCTGGGACTGGTACCCATGGGCCAAAATTCAATTAAAATTCCAATTTAATTCAATTCTTCACCAAATTAAAAAGCCCACTCCAAATTCTGAAATCCAAAAAGAGGAAGTGTATAAATAAGAGTTACTTTGATTTAGAGAGGACCTCTTTTTTTACTTTTGAACTTTTTAGACACTTTTACTTCTCAATTTCATTAGAGAGCTCATTTTTAGATTTTAGCTTGGGGTCTGGGAATTAGGATTGAGAATTGAATTCTCTTCTTCTCTGTTCTTACTTATACATTCTTCACTCTTTGTTTTAAATCTTGGATTGAGAATTGAAGTAATTTTGTTTCATTCTTGATCTGAGATCTCTCTTGTTTACTTTCTGCATAATTTCAAGGAATAGTGATTTGGATCTAAGTTCTCTTTAATTCTTTCATCTCTATTTTTTTCTTTAACTACTCTCTATTGGATCAAGGAAGGAATTGAGATCTAGACTTGTTTTCTACTCTCATTCAACCCCTAAGATCTTCAACTTCTCTCTTAGTTTTTGCAAGTGAGATGAATTTACTTTCTGTTTTGCTTCTTCGAGCAATTCTCCTTTTCTGTTTAGATCTGTAGCATTTTAATTCATCTTTTACTTCTCTGTTGATTGTCATTTACATTCTCTTGTTTAATTTCTGAGATCTCAGCTCCCAAAGTCCTTTGTGATTCAAGTAATTTATATTTCTTGCACTCTAAGCTTCTGTCATTTATATTACTTGCACTTTAAGATTCAGCTTCTTTGCCTCCTTTGCCCTTTAATTTACAGTCAATTACCCCTCTCCCTTTAAATTTCATGCAATTTAGCTTCTATTGAATACAAATCACTCAAATCAACACTTGTTTGCTTGACTAAATCAACCATCTAACTAAAATTGCTCAATCCTTCAATCCCTGTGGGATCGACCTCACTCACGTGAGTAATTACTACTTGATGCGACCCGGTACACTTGCCGATGAGTTTTGTGTTGGATCATTTTCCACACATCAAGTTTTTAGCGCCATTTCGGGGATTTATTAGACTGACAATGATTAAGTAAGGTGGTGGTCTAGATTAAGCATTTTTCTTTTTTTTCTTTAATTTTTGACTAACACACTAACTGTTTGAATTTTTCCTTAAGCTAACCAAAACCTCACTCTAGCAATAGAGTGAAGTGTTACTGGTTTTCTGCTTTGGTGTGTTTCTTGTGTTTTATTTGTATGACAGAGGCAAGAAGAGAGGTTCCCAACTCTGGTGATCTTGACAAAAGAACTTTGAGAAGAATAAGAAAAGAAGCCAGAGGGAAGGGAGTCATTAGCGAAGAAGTTCCTAAGGAAAAATACCAAGAAATGGAAGGGAACACTTCCAATGCCAATCAAGAGGGAGTGGCCAACAACAATGGTCAACCTCAGAAGAGAGTTTTGGCTTCTTATACATTTGCAAATCCTAGACATTGTGGGAGTAGCATCCTTACCCCAAATGTCAATGCAAACAACTTTGAATTGAAGCCACAACTCATCACTTTGGTACAAAACAACCGCTCCTATGGAGGAGGGCCACTTGAAGATCCAAACCAACACTTATCTATTTTTCTGAGGATTTGTGATACTGTCAAATCTATTGGTGTGTATCCTGACATTTACAAGCTATTGCTATTTCCATTCTCCCTCAGAGACAAAACTACTCAATGGTTGGAGACATTTCCAAGAGAGAGCATCAACAATTGGGAAGATCTAGTGAGCAAGTTCCTAGCCAAGTTCTATCCTCCCCAAAGGATCATCAGACTCAAAATAGAGGTCCAAACATTCACTCAGACAGATGGAGAGACATTATATGAGGCATGGGAAAGATACAAAGCTTTACTCAGGAAGTGTCTACCAGACATGTTCACTGAATGGGACAAGCATGAAAACTTCTATGAAGGACTAACTCTGAAGGCTCAAGAAGCACTAGATCACTCAGCAGGAGGCTCCTTATAATTGATGAAGACTGCAGAGGAGGCACAGAGTCTCATTGATATGGTGGCAAATAATCAATATTTCTTTGCTCATCAAAGACAACGCCAACCATCACAAAGGAAAGGAGTGCTAGAGTTAGAAGGAGTGGACTCAATCCTAGCTCAAAACAAGATGATGCAGCAGTAAATACAGCAACAGTTTGAGCAAATGGCTAAAAGGATTGATAGCTTACAAGTTGCATCAGTGAATGTCAAAAGCCATACACCAACCACATGGGGGCAGAATGAAGAAAGCCAAGAAGATCAGCAGCAGGAACAAATTCAATATGTGCACAGCCAAGGTTCTGGATCAAGTGAAGTTTATGGTGACACTTATAATCCATCTTGGAAGAACCACCCAAACCTTAGATGGAGAGATAACCACATTCAAAACCAACAGCCATGGCAAAGAAAATTGAACCAAAATAATTCAAGAAACACAAACCACAACAACCAGCAGAACAATAACCAAAACCCATATAGAAAACCCTAAAACAATTACTCCAATTCCAACCATTATCCATCCAATAACCATTAGCCACTTTCAACACTTCACAACCAACCACAAAACCCATAAGACTCTCAGAGAATCTCCAACTTGGAGATATTGATGGAAAAAATGATGAAACAGCAAGAACTTATAAACAAGAACAATGAAGCTTCCATAAGAAACATAGAAAGGCAGATTGGACAACTTTCCAAGCAAACTGTGATTGAAAGGCCATCAAGCTTACTCACAAGTGATACCATTCCAAATCCTAAAGAAGAGTGCAAAGCCATACAGCTAAGGAATGGAAGAAGCTTGGTAAATTACAAAGAGGCAACCAAGAAGCCTATAGAAAGCAACAAAAAGCCAACAGAGAAAAAGGAAGCCAACAACAAAGAAGTGGTAGCAAGCAAGCAAACTTCAGAAAAGCTTAAAGAGAAGGATGACCAGCCACAAAACTTAAGCAAAGGGAAGGAAGCAATAGAAGGACCATCTCAAGGACAGAAGCAAAAGGAGAAGACTTTCACACCTCCCTTGCCATACCCTCAAAGGTTCAACAAGGAGGCTAAAGATCAACACTTCCCCAAATTCCTTGAAGTCTTCAAGAAATTGGAGATTAATATCCCTCTGGCTGAACATTAGAGCAGATGCCTCTATATGCAAAGCTTTTAAAGGAGCTTATCAATAAAAAGAGAAGTTGGCATGAGAAGGAAACTATATTGCTCACTGAAGAATGTAGTGCTGTGATTCAAAGGGGCATTCCACCAAAGCTTAAGGATCCAGGGAGTTTTGTAGTTTCATGTACCATAGGTAAGATGATATTAGACCAAGCTCTTTGTGACCTTGGTGCTAGTATCAATTTGATGCCCTTGTCAATGATGAGAAAGCTTGCCATAGAAGAACTCAAACCCACCAGGATGTCGTTGGTAATGGCCGATAGATCAATCAAGACACCCAATGGCATTGTGGAAAACTTATTGGATACAGAAGAGGAAGGAAACAATTCAATCATCATGGAAAGGCCATTTCTAGCCACAGCAAGAGCTATTATTGATGTGGTGAAGGGAGAAATGATCTTCAGGGTGCAAAATGAGCAAATGGTCATCAATGTTTTCAAAGCAATGGAACACCCCCTTGAGCAAGAAGATTACATGAGAGTAGATATGATAGAAAGTTTGGTGGAAAAAATATTGGAAGCCAATCATAATGAGCAACAAGAAGAAGAAGGAAAAGAAGATTAGGAAGCAATGGAAGCACAAGTAGCTGAAATTTCCATTGAGAAAGAGGTGAAACAAAGCAAGAAGGAAGAAATGCCAAAATAATAATTGAAGCCTCTCCCTATTCATCTTAAATATGTATTCCTTGGCACAGCAGATAGCTTTCCAGTGATCATCAACTCTTCCCTTACTAAAGAAGAAGAAGGAAAGCTCTTCAATGTACTAAAGACTCACAAAGATGCATTAGGATAGACCATTGACGACTTGAAGGGTATTAGCCCTGCAGTTTGCATGCATAAGATCTTTTTGGAAGATAATTCCAAACCAGTGGTTCAACCTCAAAAGAGGCTAAATCCCACAATGAAGGAAGTTGTCTAGAAGGAAATAATTATCTATCCTATCTTTGATAGCTCATGGATAAGCCCAGTTCAAGTGGTACCAAAGAAAGGTGGGATGATAGTTATTGTTAATGAGAAGAATGAACTCATTCCCATAAGAACTGTGATAGGATAGATGATGTGTATTGACTATAGGAGGCTGAATGATGCCACACACAAAGATCACTTCCCTCTTCCCTTTATTGACCAAATGCTTGAAAGGTGGCCGACCATGTTTATTACTGCTTCCTTGATGGATATTCTGGGTATAATCAAATAGTGGTAGATCCAAAAGACCAAGAAAAGACCTCTTTCACATGTCCATTTGGAGTCTTCACCTATAGAAGGATGCCATTTGGGCTATGCAATGCTCCAGCCACCTTCTAGAGGTGTATGCTCTCCATCTTCTCAGATATGGTTAAAAAATTCTTAGAGGTCTTCATGGACGATTTCTTTGTTTTTGGTGACACTTTCAATGCTTGCTTGCATCATCTAACCTTAGCCTTGAAACGGTGCCAAGAAACTACTTTGGTTTTAAATTGGGAGAAATGCCATTTTATGGTACCTGAAGGAATTGTTCTTAGTCACAAAGTTTCAAGAAGAGGGATAGAAGTTGACAAGGCAAAGGTAGAAATCATAGAGCAACTCCCTCCACCAACTAATGTGAAAGCTGTTAGAAGTTTCTTAGGACATGCTAGATTTTATAGAAGGTTTATCAAGGATTTTTCAAAAATAGCCAAACCATTAAGCAATTTGTTGATGGTTGATAATCCTTTCATTTTTTATAAAAGCTGTCAGCATGCCTTTGACACTTTAAAAACCAGACTCACCACTGCACCAATCATCACACCCCCAGATTGGGGATTATCCTTTGAACTCATATGTGATGCAAGTGGCATTGCAATTGGTGCTGTGTTGGGACAAAGGAAGGAGAACTTGCATCATGTCATCTATTATGCAAGCAAAGTATTGAATGAAGCTAAAAAAAATTACACCACAACAGAGAAGGAATTATTGGCTATGGTTTATGCATTTGATAAGTTTAGATCATACTTGATTGGATCCAAAATTGTAGTTTATACTGACCATGGTGCCCTTAAGTATTTGATGTCAAAATAGGATGCTAAACCAAGACTTATCAGATGGATATTGCTTCTACAAGAGTTTGACATTGAAATAAAGGACAAGAAGGGTGGTGAGAACCAAGTTGCTGATCATCTATCAAGATTGCCACAAGAAACAATTCAAGAAGCCTCACATCCAGGGAATGAAAGCTGTCCAGATGAACATCTCTTACAGATTTAACAAGCCCCTTGGTTTGCAGACATTGCAAACTATAAGGTTGGAAAAAAGATTCCTAAGGAATTCACCAAGCAACAAGTGAAAATGCTACTTAATGAAGCAAAGAAATTCCTACGGGATGAACCATTCTTATTCAGAAGATGTTCAGATGGGATGATAAGGAAATGTGTTCCTGAAGGTGAGATGAGAAGCATATTGTGGCACTGTCATGGTTCAGCCTATGGTGGACATTTTGGGCCATAAAGAATAATAGCCAAGGTACTTCAAAGCAGATTTTTTTGGCCTACCATATTTAAGGATGCTAGAGAGTTTGTTCATCAGTACAATGAGTGCCAAAACGGTGGAGGATTAACAAAAAGGAGTGAGATGCCTTAGAACTACATCCTGGAGGTAGAACTCTTTGATTTATGGGGCATTAATTTCATGGACCCTTTTCCTCCTTCATACTCTTTCAAATACATACTTGTAGCAGTGGAGTATGTCTCAAAGTGGGTGGAAGCTATAGCCACAACCACATGTGATGCACAAGTTGTCCTTCAATTCCTAAAGAAGCACATATTCACTAGGTTTGGAGTACCTAAGGGTTTGGTTAGTGATGGTGGTAGCCATTTCTGCAACAAATAGATGGAGAAAATACTCCACAAATATGGGGTGATGCATAAAGTAGCCACACCATATCACCCACAGACCAATGGCCAAGCAGAGCTTGCAAATAGGGAGTTGAAGAGAATTTTGGAAAAGACTGTAGGAGCAAAAAGGAAAGATTGGGCCAGAAAACTAGAAGATTCACTTTAGGCATATAGGACAGCATTCAAAACTCCTATTGGGAAGTCCCCTTTTCAGCTGTTATATGGCAAATCTTGTCACCTTCCTATAGAGCTTGAACATAAATCCTTTTGGGCCACTAAACTCCTCAACCTTGATTCTCAAGCAGCAAGGGAGAAGTGGCTGCTACAACTAAATAAGTTAGATGAGTTTAGGCTAGAAGCTTTTGAAAGTTCCAAGATATATGGTATGCGAAATTGTGAGTTCACACTCTTCTCACAACTCCACGCAGCTGACCAGTAAGTGCACTAGTTCGTCCAGAAAATACCTTACGTGAGTAAGGGTCGATCACACGGAGATTGATGGCCTGAAGCAAGCTATGGTCATCTTGTAAATCTCAGTCAGGAGGATTCAAATGGTTATGAGGTTTTGATAATTAAAAGACAGATAAAACATAAAATATTATAGAGATACTTATGTAATTCATTGGTAGGAATTTCAGATAAGCATATGGAGATGCTTTGTTCCTTTTGAATTCTTGCTTTCCTACTTTTTTCATCCAGTCATGCGTACTCCTTTCCATGGCAAGCTGTATGTTGGGGGATCACAGTTGTCAATGGCTACCGTCCGTCCTCTCAGTAAAAATGGTCCGGCTACGGGTTACGTAGGGCTAATCATTTGTCGGTTCTCACTTGTGTTGGAATAAGATCCAATGAACCTTTTGCGCACAGTCACTGCACCCAGCACTCACGAGTTTGAAGCTCGTCACAGTCATCCCATCCCAGATCCTACTCGGAATACCACAAACAAGGTTTAGACTTTCTGGATCTCAAGAATACAGCCAATTGATTCTAGCTTATACCACAAAGACTCTGATATCATGGAATGGAAGGCTCTATTGTTAGGAAAGGCAACCATTCATCATGGACCAGGAGGCCAAGACATATACATTCAAGCTTGTTTTCAAGTAGAACAGAAGTGGTTGTCAAGCACGCGTTCATAAGTGAGAATGGTGATGAGTGTCACTTGATCATCACATTCATCATGTTGAAGTGCGAATGAATATCTTAGAACAAGAATAAGCTTGAATTGAATAGAAAACAGTAGTAATTGCATTAATTCATGAGGAACAGCAGAGCTCCATACCTTAATCTATGAGGTGTAGAAACTCCACCGTTGAAAATACATAAGTGATGAAGGTCCAGGCATGGTAGAATGGCCAGCCCCCTAAACGTGATCAAGAGATCAAAAGTGATACAAAGATAGTCTCCAAAATGATCTAAGATCTCCCGATGAAAATACAATAGTAAAAGGTCCTATTTATAATGACTAGTAACCTAGGGTTTACAGAAATCCACTTCTGGGGCCCACTTGGTGTGTGCTTGGGCTGCGCATTGAAGCTTTCACGTGCATAGGCTTTTCTGGGAGTTAAACGCCAGCTCTGGTGGCAGTTTGGGCGTTTAACTCTAGATTTTATGCCAGTTCTGGCGTTTAACCCAAAAAAAGGTAGAAAGTTGGCGCTAAAATGCCAGTTTGTTTTATCAAAACTCGGGCAAAGTATGGACTATTATATATTCCTGGAAAGCCCAAGATGTCTACTTTCCAACACAATTGAGAGCGCGCCAATTGGGCTTCTGTAGCTCCAAAAAGTCCATTTCTAGTGCAGGGAGGTCAGAATCCAACAGCATCTGCAGTCCTTTTTCAGCCTCTGAATCAGATTTTCGCCCAGGTCCCTCAATTTCAGCCAGAAAATACCTAAAATCACAGAAAAACACACAAACTCATAGTAAAGTCCAGAAATGTGATTTTTTCATAAAAACTAATAATTATATACTAAAAACTAACTAAATCATACTAAAAACTACCTAAAAACAATGCCAAAAAGCGTATAAATTATCTGCTCATCACAACACCAAACTTAAATTGTTGCTTGTCCCCAAGCAACTGAAAACAAAATATGATAAAAAGAAGAGAATATACTATAAATCCCAAAGTATCAATGAAGCTTAGTTCAAATTAGATGTGCGGAGCTAGTAGCTTTTTTCTTCTGAATAATTTTGGCATCTCACTTTATCCTTTGAAGTTCAGAATGATTGGCATCCATTAGGAACTCAGAATTTAGATAGTGTTATTGATTCTCCTAGTTCAGTACATTGATTCTTGAACACAGCTACTTTATGAGTCTTGGTCGTGGCCCTAAGCACTTTGTTTTCCAGTATTACCACCGATACAAAAATGCCACAGACGCATAACTGGGTGAACCTTTTCAGATTGTGACTCAGCTTTGCTAAAGTCCCCGTTAGAGGTGTCCAGAGTTCTTGAGCACACTCTTATTGCTTTAGATCACGACTTTAACCATTCAGTCTCAAGCTTTTCACTTGGACCTTCATGACACAAGCACATGGTTAGGAATAGCTTGATTTAGCCTCTTAGGCCAGAATTTTATTCCTTTGGGCCCTCCTATCCACTGATGCTCAAAGCCTTGGATTCTCTTTACCCTTGCCTTTTGGTTTAAAGGGCTATTGGCTTTTTCTGCTTGCTTTTTCTTTATTTTTCTTTTTCGCCATTTTTTTGCAAGCTTTGTTTTTCACTGCTTTTTCTTGCTTCAAGAATCAATTTTATGATTTTTCAGATTATCAATAACATTTCTCTTTGTTCGTCATTCTTTCAAGAGCCAACAATTTTAACATTCAATAGACTTCACTATAAAAAAATATGCACTGTTCAAGTATTCATTTAGAAAACAAAAAGTATTGCCACCACATTAAAATAATTAGACTAATTTCAAGATAAAAGTCGAAATCCATGTACTTCTTGTTTTTTTGTAATTAGGAACTTTTTTCATTTAAGAAAGGTGAAGGATTTATGGGACATTCATAGCTTCAAGGCATAGACACTAAACACTAATGATCATGTAATAAAGACACAAACATAGACAAACATAAAGCATAAAAATCAAAAAACAGAAAGATAAGAACAAGGAAATCATAGAACGGGTCTACCTTAGTGATGGCGGTTAGTTCTTCCTCTTGAAGACCCAATGGAATGCTTGAGCTCCTCTATGTCACTTCCTTGCCTTTGTTGCTCTTCCCTCACGGCTATTTGATCCTCTTTAATTTCATGGTGAATAATGGAGTGCTCTTGGTGCTCCATTCTTAGTTGCTCTATATTGGAACTCAAATCTCCCAAAGAGGTGTTGAGTTGCTCCCTATAGTTGTGTGGAGGAAAATGCATCCCTTGAGGCATCTTAGGGATTTCTTGATGAGAGACTTCCTCATACTCTTGTTGAGGTCCATGAGTTGGCTCTCTTATTTGCTCCATCCTCTTTTTAGTGATGGGCTTGTCCTCTTCAATGAGGATGTCTTCTCCTATGACAACTCCAGCTAAATTGCATAGGTGACAGATGAGATGAGAAAAGGCTAACCTTGCCAAGGTGGAGGTTTTGTCAGCCACTTTATAGAGTTCTAGAGATATGACCTCATGAACTTCTACTTCCTCTCCAATCATGATGCTATGGATCATGATAGCCCGATCTACAGTCACTTCAGATCGATTGCTAGTAGGAATGATGGAGCGTTGGATGAATTCCAACCATCCTCTAGCCACGGGTTTAAGGTCATGCCTTCTTAATTGAACCGGCTTGCCTTTGGACTCTCTTTTCCACTGAGCTCCTTCCACACATATGTCCATGAAGACTTGGTCCAACCTCTGATCAAAGTTGACCCTTCTAGTGTAGGGGCATGCATCTCCTTGCATCATTGGCAAGTTGAATGCCAACCTTACATTTTCCAGACTGAAATTTAAGTATTTCTCCCAAACCATTGTAAGCCAATTCTTTGGGTTCGGGTTCACACTTTGATCATGGTTTTTGGTGATCCATGCATTAGAATAGAACTCTTGAACCATTAAGATTCTGACTTGTTGAATGGGGTTGGTTAGAACTTCCCAACCTCTTCTTCGAATCTTATGTCGGATCTCCGGATACTCATTCCTTTTGAGCATGAAAGGGACCTTAGGGATTACCTTCTTCTTGGCCACAACTTCATAGAAGTGGTCTTGATGGACCTTTGAGATGAATCTCTCCATCTCCCATGACTCGGAGGTGGAAGCTTTTGCCTTCCCTTTTCTCTTTAAAGAGGTTTCTCTGGCCTTAGGTGCCATAAATGGTTATGGAAAAACAAAAAGCAATGCTTTTACCACACCAAACTAAAAAAGTTTGCTCGTCCTTGAGCAAAAGAAGAAAATGAAGGAGATGGAGAGGTGTGAGTGGTTTGGCCAAAGGGGGAAAGAAGTGTTTATGATGTGTGAAAATGAAGAAGGGATGAGGGGTTTATATAGGAGTGGAGAGAGGGGTAGGGTTCGTGTATTAGGGGTTGGGTTTGGGAGGGAAAGGATGTAAATTTGAATGTTGAGGTAGGTGGGGTTTTTGGGGAAGAGTAGGTGGATGTGAGTGGTGAAGAGGTGATGGGGAAGAGAGATGGAGGTCATTGGTGAAGGGTATTTGGGGAAGGGTGTTATTGGAATGTGTAAAGAAGAGAGAGAGTGAGTTGAGGTAGGTGGGGATCCTGTGGGGTCCACAGATCCTAAGATGTCAAGGATTTCTCATCCCTGCACAATTCTGGCGTGTAAACGTCCACTGAGTGCTAATCCTAACATTAAATGCCAGGTTGCTGCCCATTTCTGCCGTTTAAACGCCAGGCTGCTGCCTATTTCTGGTGTTAAACGCCAGTTTTTCTTCCCTTTCTGGCGTTAAAACGCCAGTCTGGTGCCCATTTATGACATTAAACGCCTAGAATGGTGACAGACTGAGCGTTTAACGCCCATTCTGCTACCCTTACTGGCGTTTGCTCCTCCTCCAGGGTGTGCTATTTTTAATGTTGTTTTTGAATTTGCTTTAATTTTTGCAGTTGTTCTTGTGACTCCACATGATCATCATCCTAAAAAAAACATAAAATAACAATGAAAAATTTAACATAGATAACTAAAAATTGGGTTGCCTCCCAACAAGCGCTTCTTTAATGTCAATAGCTTGACAGTGAGCTCTTTTCAGAGCTTCACAGGTGCTCAGAGCATGGTTGGGGCCTCCCAACACCAAACTTAGAGTTAGAATGTGGGGGCTTTACTTGACTCTGTATTGAGAGAAGCCTTTCATGCTCCTCTCCATGGTTACAGAGAAAGATCCTTGAGCCTTAAACATAAGGTAGTCCTCATTCAATTGAAGGACTAACTCTCCAAGGATGATGGATTCATCCTCATCCTTCCCAGTGTCTAGGATTATGAAGTCAGCAGGGATGTAAAGGCCTTCAACATTTACCAAGACACCCTCTACAAGTCCATAAGCCTGTTTCTTTGATTTGTCTGCCATCTCCAGTGAGATTCTAGCAGCTTGTACCTCAAAGATCCCTAGTTTTTCCATTACAGAGAGTGGCATGAGGTTTACACTTGACCCCAGGTCAAACAGAGCCTTCTCAAAGGTCATGGTGCCAATGGTGCAAGGTATTAAGAACCTTCTGGGATCCGGTTTCTTTTGAGGTATCTTCAGCTGAGCCAAGTTGTTTAGTTCATTAATGAGCAATGGAGGTTCGTCCTCCCAAGTCTCATTACCAAATAATTTGGCATACAGCTTTATGATTGCTCCTAGATACTGAGCAATTTGCTCTTCAGTAGTAACTTCATCTTCTTCAGAAGAAGAATATTCTTCAGAGCTCATGAATGGTAATAGAAAGTTCAGTGGTATCTCTATGGTCTCTAGATGAGCCTCAGATTCCTTTGGTTCCTCATGAGGGAACTCCCTAGTGGTCAGTGGCCGTCCCATGAGGTCTTCCTCACTGGGAATCATTGCCTTTCCCTCCTCCACAGGTTCGGCCATGTTGGACGTGTAGATGGCCTTGCACTTTCTTTTTGGATTCTCTTCTGTATTTCTTGGGAGAGTGCTAGGAGGAGTTTCAGTAACTCTTTTACTCAGCTGACCCACTTGTGCCTCCAAATTTCTGATGGAGGACCGTGCCTCAGTCATGAAACTGAAAGTGGCCTTGGATAGATCAGAGACTATATTTGCTAAGCCAGAGATGCTCTGTTCAGAATTCTCTATCTGTTACTGAGAAGATGATGGAAAAGGTTTGCAATTGCCAAACCTATTTCTCCCACCATTATTGTTATTGAATCCTTGTTGAGGCTTCTGTTGATCCTTCCATGAGAAATTTGGGTGATTCCTCCATGAAGAATTATAGGTGTTTCCATAGGATTCTCCCATGTAATTCATATCTTCCATTGCAGGATTCTCAGAATCATAAGCTTCACCTTCAGAGGAGGCTTCTTTAACACTGCCGGATGCAGCTTGCAATCCAATCAAACTCTGAGAAATCATATTGACTTGCTGAGTCAATATTTTGTTCTGAGCCAATATGGCATTCAGAGTATCAATCTCAAGAACTCCTTTCTTCTGAGTCGACCCATTATTTACAGGATTTGTTTCAGAAGTGTACATGAACTAGTTATTTGCAACCATTTCAATAAGTTCCTGGGCTTCTGCAGGCGTTTTCAGATAAAGAGATCCACCAACAGAGTGGTCCAATGACATCTTGGATAACTCAGATAGACCATCATAGAATATACATATGATGTTCCATTATGGAAACATGTCAGAAGGACACCTTTTGGTTAATTGCTTGTATCTTTCCCAAACTTCATAGAGGGATTCACCTTCCTTATGTCTGAAGGTTTGGACATCCACTCTTAGCTTTCTTATCTTTTGAGCTGGAAAGAATTTGGTCAAAAAAGCATTGACCAGTTTGTCCAAAGAGTTCAGGCTTTCTCTAGGTTGTGAATCCAACCATGTCCTAGCTCTGTCTCTTACAGCAAAAGGGAAAAGCATTAGCCTGTAGATCTCGGGATCAACCCCATTGGTCTTAATAGTATCAAAGATCTGTAAGAATTCAGATAAGAACTGATGAGGATCTTCTGATGGAGGTCCATGAAACTTGCAGTTCTGCTGCATTAGAGAAACTAATTGAGGCTTAAGCTCAAAGTTGTCTGCTCCAATGGCAGGAATTGAGATGCTTCTTCCATAGAAGTTAGAAGTTGGTGCAGCATAGTCACCAAGCATCGTCCTTGCATTCTTGGCATTGTTGTTATTTTCGATTGCCATGTCTTCTTCTTTTTCAAAAATTTCTGTCAGGTCCTCTCCAGATAGTTGTGCTTTATCTTCTCTTAGCTTCCTCTTCAGAGTCCTTTCAGGTTCAGGATCAGCTTCAACAAGAATGCCTTTATCTTTGTTCTTACTCATATGAAAGAGAAGAAAACAAAGAAAGTATGGAATCCTCTATGTCACAGTATAGAGATTCCTTGATGTGTTGGAGGAAAAGAAGAATAGAAGGATAAAGTATAGAGAGGAATTCGAACTTATAGAGTGGGAAGGGGTCCAAATTATTAAAGGAGGATAAGTCTCAGTGATTAAATAGAAAGAGATAGGAGAGAGAGAATTTTTGAAAGTTTTTAAAAAAAATAAAATTAGAGTTTAAAACAATTGGTTAATTAAAAAGAATTTTGAAAAAGTTATTAGTGGTTTTTGAAAATTGGAGAGAGAAAAGTAGATAAGTGGTTTTGAAAAAGATAAGAAATAGTAAGTTTTGAAAAGATAAGAAGTCAGAAAAAGATTTTGAAATTAAAATTTAAAAAGATGTGAGTTGAAAAAGATATGATTTAAAAAGATATGAATAAAAAGATATGATTGAAAAACTATTTAAAAAAAGATTTGATTATTAAAATTGATGACTTGACTAATAAGAAATTAAAAGATATGATTCTAAAATTCAAATATTGAACCTTTCTTAACAAGAAAGTAACAAACTTGAAATTTTTGAATCACAACATTAATTTTTAGCAAGGATTTTCGAAAATATTAAAAGAAAAATGAAAAATATTTGATTTTGAAAGAGATATGATTGATAAGAGAGGGTATGAAAAAGATAAGATTTTGAAAAATTAGTTTTAAAACTTGAAAAATTGAAAAAGATTTGAATTGAAAACAAAATTACCTCCTTGCTGTTATCCTGGCATTAAACGTCTAGAATGGTATCCATTCTGGCGTTTAGCGCCCACTTGGCTACCTCCTTGGGCGTTAAACGCCCAGCCAAGTACCCTGGCTGGTGTTTAAACGCCAGAAATTCTTCTTTACTGGGCATTTTGAACGCCCAGCATTTTCTCTGTGATTCCTCTGCTGTATGTTCTGAATCTTCAATTCTCTGTATTATTGACTTGAAAAGACATAATTTTGAATTTTTTTGAATTTTTAATGATGAGAGAGAAAAACAACAGAATAAAATTAAACATGAAAAACTAAGATCAAAACAAAGAATGCATGCAAGAACACTTTGAATGTTAAGATGAATACCAAGAACACTTTGAAGATCATGATGAACATCAAAAACATATTTTTGAAAATTTTTAAGAAAAGAAAGACATGCACGACACCAAACTTAGAAATTTTCATACTAGAGACACTAACAATTTGAGAATGCACATGAGAAATAACAAAAGACACCGAACAAGAGAATTTAAAGATCAGACAAAGAAAATCATCAAGAACAACTTGAATATTAATGAAGAACACAATGCATATATTTTCGAAAAATGCAAGAAAAATAGAAACATGCAATTGACACCAAACTTGAAATTTGACACTAGACTCAAACAAGAAACACAAATTATTTTTGATTTTATGATTTTATAAACTTTTTTCATATTTATTTTTTTCGAAAATTATTTTGAAAAAGAAAATAAGTAACTTAAAATTTTTAATAAGAATTCCAGGAATCATGCAATGTTAGTCTAAAGCTTCAGTCTAAAAAGATTAGACATGGCTACCCAAGCTTCAGAAGGACATTACATACAACAGCCAAATTGATGGGAATCAAAAAGGCTCCTATGATGATCAAAAAATCATCTGAAACTCTAGAATTCATTCTTAAAAATTTTAAAGAAGAAAAAAAAAAAGAAAAATACCTAATCTAAGCAACAAGATGAACCGTTAGTTGTCCAAACTTGAACAATCCCCGGCAACAGCGCCAAAAACTTGGTACGCAAAATCGTGAGTTCACACTCTTCTCACAACTCTGCGCAGCTGACCAGCAAGTGCACTGGGTCGTCCAAGTAATACCTTACGTAAGTAAGGGTCGATCGCACGGAGATTGACGGCTTGAAGCAAGCTATAGTCATCTTGTAAATCTCAGTCAGGTGGATTCAAATGGTTATGAGGTTTTGATAATTAAAAGACAGATAAAACATTAAATAGGATAGAGATACTTATGTAATTCATTGGTAGGAATTTCATATAAGCATATGGAGATGCTTTGTTCCTTTTGAATCCCTACTTTCCTACTGTTTTCATCCAGTCATGCGTACTGCTTTCCATGGCAAGCTGTATGTTGGGGGATCACCGTTGTCAATGGCTACCGTCCGTCCTCTCAGTGAAAATGGTCCGGCTACGAGTTACGTAGGGCTAATCATCTGTCGGTTCTCACTTGTGTTGGAATAAGATCCAATGATCCTTTTGCGCACTGTCACTGTGCCCAGCACTCACGAGTTTGAAGCTCGTCACAGTCATCCCATCCTAGATCCTACTCAGAATACCACAGACAAGGTTTAGACTTTTCGGATCTCGAGAATGCTTCTAATTGATTCTAGCTTATACCACGAAGACTCTGATCTCACAGAATGGAAGGCTCTATTGTCAGGAGAGGCAACCATGCATCGTGGACCAGGAGGCCAAGAGATATACATTCAAGCTTGTTTTCAAGTACAACGGAAGTGGTTCTCAGGCACTCATTCATAAGTGAGAATGGTGATGAGTGTCACTTGATCATCACATTCATCATGTTGAAGTGCAAATGAATATCTTAGAATAAGAATAAGCTTGAATTATATAGAAAATAGTAGTAATTGCATTAATTCATGAGGAACAGCAGAACTCTACACCTTAATCTATGAGGTGTAGAAACTCCACCGTTGAAAATACATAAGTGATGAAGGTCCAGGCATGGCCGAATGGCCATCCCCCTAAACATGATCAAGAGATCAAAAGTGATACAAAGATAGTCTCCAAAATGATCTAAGATCTCCTGATGAAAATACAATTGTAAAAGGTCCTATTTATAATGACTAGTAACCTAGGGTTTACAGAAATAAGTAAATGATGCAGAAATCCACTTCCGGGGCCCACTTGGTGTGTGCTTGGACTGAGCATTGAAGCTTTCACGTGCATAGACTTTTCTTGGAGTTAAACGCCAGCTCTGGTGCCAGTTTGGGCATTTAACTCCAGCTTTTATACCAGTTCTGGCGTTTAAAGCCAAAAAAGGGTAGAAAATTGACGTTAAAATGCCAGTTTGCGTTATCAAAACTCGGGCAAAGTATGAACTATTATACATTTCTGGAAAGCCCAAAATGTCTACTTTCCAAAGTAATTAAGAGCGCACCCATTGGGCTTTGGTAGCTCCAGAAAATCTATTTTGAGTGCAGGGAGGTCAGAATCCAATAGCATCTGCAGTCCTTTTTCAGCCTCTGAAACAGATTTTTGCTCAGGTCCATCAATTTCAGCCAGAAAATACCTAAAATCACAGAAAAATACACAAACTCATAGTAAAGTCCAGAAATGTGATTTTTGCATAAAAACTAATAATTATATACTAAAAACTAACTAAATCATACTAAAAACTACCTAAAAACATTGCCAAAAAGCGTATAAATTATCCGCTCAACAATATACAAGGAAAAAGCTAAGAGGTGGCATTACAAGAAGATCTCAGAGAAGGAGTTCAAACCAGGACAGAAAGTACTCTTATATAACTCCAGGCTTAAGGTTTTCCCTGGGAAGCTCAAATCCAAATGGACTGGTCCATACTTGGTGACAAAGGTCTTTCCCTATGGAAGCCTTGAATTGCTAGATGAAGCAACAAAAAGTAATTTCACAGCAAATGTTCATAGGGCAAAGCAATACTTGGGAGGCCAATCGGACAAAGAAAAGGATGTCCAAAACCTGAATTGAGCAAGAATGAAAGATGTCAAGCTAGTGACAATAAAGAAATGATTGTTGGGAGGCAACCAAACCTGAGGTAGTTCTCTCTTTTTAACTATTTCAATAAAAAGGTTAATTAGTTTTATCTGTATTGCAAGAAGTTAAGTTTGGTGTTGCACACCAAAACAATTTGAGAGAGAATGAAGGATGCTAAGTTTGGTGTTCCACCAAAAATCTTATTTAAAAACACATTCTCACCTTCTGCATAAATGGTTACTAGCTCCAAGCAATCAGATAAACTATTTAACCATTGTTTTCTAGCTTGTTTAACCGTTAGCAAAGAAAAAAAAAGATTCACAAATGTTTAACTTGTTGCATCCAAAAACATTGGCAAAAGATTAAGTTTGGTGTTCACACACGAAAGTAAATTCAAAAGCCATATTCAATTCATGCATATTAACCAATTGCTTAAGGGCTTGAGAAGCAAGCAACTTCTAAGGATTATGCAGGGAAACACTTAACCTGTGAATGGGATCTGCATCATCATCCAAGGGATACAATAGAAGGAAAGATGAGAGACATTCCCAGCAGGTTGTATTGAATACTTAATCCTTGTTGCTGTAAAGTGTTTTAATTTAGAGATTTCTATATGTCTTGATAAAGTGTTCAATTAGGTGGAAATGTTTGCTAAGAAATGCTTGGATCTGCATGATTTCAGTCATCCATCATTAGCTTGAATTTTGTTTTGTTTTCCTGCTGCTTGAATAAAAGGAAAGTGTTTAGATAAGGAAGTGAATGTCCAATGTTGCAAAAATTAGAATGAAAGTTAGTGGTGGTATTTGCTTGATTTAATGAATAGCTCACAAAATAAATGCTGCATAATGACATGTTCCTTGAAGTATGAACTAGCTTGCTGCTATAAAGTCTGCTATAAATGAAAATCCCTTGAGAATGAAGCAAAACAAAAAGAAAAGAAAGAGAAATGCCAAGAATTGGCAAAGAAACAAACAATAAGGCTAGACACCAATAGCTTGGACCCTAGGACATATGCATGTGGTGTTTGTGTACTAGGATATGCTTAGACAAATAAGTTCTGAGGAGTATTTTAAAACTTGGCCACTTAGATCAACTGATTTGGGATTGCCAACTGAAAGTCCACTATCAAGAGCAACCTAGCTACAAAACACTTAGTAATCCAAAGAGATGCTGGGCATCAATGCTCCTAGGAAGAAAATGTGAGCCATGTGTCTGTAGTGAAGAAATATTGAGCAAACAAAGCCAAAGGCTGCTGCAACATTTGCCACCAAGCCTTCAATGAGTAATAAGCTCTCTAAGCAAAATAAGAAAGGAAAAGCTAGCAAGGGATCAAGCAAAAGCAAAGCATTGTAGCAGCAACCTTAGTGAACCTTTGAGGAAACATTTCTTATATAGCAGAAAGAAATAAATGAGCTACCATTGTTTGCATAAAACCCCATGAACCAAGTTCAACTATCTGCAAAATAAGGACATGCATACTTCTCTGTTTCATTTCATTTTCTCTTATGTTTAGTACTTGCTTGGGGACAAGCAAGGTTTAAGTTTGGTGTTGTGATGACAAGTCATCTTATGCTAGCTTTTCAAGTATTTTTCACTTGTTTCATTAGGTTTTATGCACTTTCTTGCATTATAAGTAAGTGATTTGGAGTGGAATTGCATGGTTTTGTTAAATCAATCAACCATCCTTCATTTGACACTAAACCATGAGGTTTAAGCTAACATTTATTTGTTTTTGAATGATTTATGAACCTTGAGAATTTGGTGGTACTTTGATTGGTTGTTTTAATTACTTGTAAGTGAAGAAAAGAAGAGAACAAGAAAGCGTGGCCTAGGAAGCGTAGCCGAAGGAAACAAAAGCGTGGCGCATCAAAGGAGAAGAGCCATAGCGCTCTCTCAGTGATCTCAGCGCTCTCCATTCGAGCGCAACTCAAGGCCAAGGAAGCAAGGGGCAAGGATGCTGCGCTCTCCTTATAACCGAGCACCAAGAAAGCAAGGCAAAACTCACAATGCTCAATTAACATAGTTAACTTTACCAGGCTCCATCCAAAATAAATGCAAGGAGCAATGTTTGCCAGTGAAGCCACAAAGTCTCGAATCCATGACCCAAGGGAAGGAAGGAGCGCTACTTACAAAGGAAAATAAGCCAAAATTGGCCAAGATAGCCTCACAAGGATTCGAACTAGGGAGCTTGAGGAGCGCTACCCTTGATTATTTCTCAAATTGGGGCTAAAAAGCCTTCCCCAATGTTCGAACTCAAGGCGTTCCACTCAAGGCATGCGCTACCATTGTTTTCTTCAAAAGGAAAATTGGTGCTGAATTGCTTCCACCGTGATTCCAACCTGGAGCCTCATTCATCAAGCAAAGGAGCTGCGCTCTCCCCATTCACCGAGCGCTATTGATGCTTGGCACAAGGCTGGGAGCGCAACCAATTGGCACGCTATTGAGGCTGACACGGAAGGTTTGGTGCGCATCAAAACTTGGCAAGGCCAAGGCAGCATGGATGTTGCGCTCTTGGTATTAACTGAGCGCTACCCTGATGCTTGGTCCAAGGGGCTTGTCACTCAAAATTAGAGGGCCAAGGCAAGGGGGAGTGCTGCGCTCACTCCAACAACCGAGCATTGCCCAGGGAGTCGTACCCATGGGCCAAAATTCAATTAAAATTCCAATTTAATTCAATTCTTCACCAAATTAAAAAGCCCACTCCAAATTCTGAAATCCAAAAAGAGGAAGTGTATATAAATAAGAGTTAGTTTGATTTAGAGAGGACCTCTTCTTTTATTTTTGATCCTTTTAGACACTTTTACTTTTCAATTTCATTAGAGAGCTCATTTTTAGATTTTAGCTTAGGATCTGGGAATTAGGATTGAGAATTGAATTCTCTTCTTCTCTGTTCTTACTTCTACACTTTTCACTCTTTGTTTTAAATCTTGGATTGAGAATTGAAGGAATTCTGTTTCATTCTTGATATGAGATCTCTCTTGTTTACTTTCTGTATAATTTCAAGGAATTGTGATTTAGATCTAAGTTCTCTTTAATGCTTTCATCTCTATTTTCTTCTATAACTACTCTCTGTTGGATCAAGGAAGGAATTAAGATCTAGACTTATTTTCTAGTCTCATTCAACCCCTGAGATCTTCAACTTCTCTTTTAGTTTTTGCAAGTGAGCTGAATTTACTTTCTGTTTTGCTTCTTCGAGCAATTCTCCTTTTCTGTTTAGATCTGCTGCATTTTAATTCATCTTTTACTTCTTTGTTGATTGTCATTTACACTCTCTTGTTTAATTTTTGAGATCCCAGCTCCCAAAGCCCTTTGTGATTCAAGCAATTTACATTTCTTGCACTTTAAGCTTTTGTCATTTATATTACTTGCACTTTAAGATTCAGCTTCTTTACCTCCTTTGCCCTTTAATTTACAGTCAATTACCCCTCTCCCTTTAAATTTCATGCAATTTAGCTTCTATTGAATACAAATCACTCAAATCAACACTTGTTTGCTTGACTAAATCAACCACCTAACTAAAATTGCTCAATCCTTCAATCCCTGTGGGATTGACCTTACTCACGTGAGTAATTACTACTTGACGCGACCCGATACACTTGCCGGTGAGTTTTGTGTTGGATCATTTTCCATACATCATTGGGTATCCAGGGTTAAGAGCGGCCATAGCATTACACAAGTGATTCCGCTTCGCTTGTGTGTTGATATCATATTGCCTCCTTGAAATGGTCCAGGCATCATAAAGATGCCTGAACTCAGCATGGTTCCTCTGGTGCCATTTGTTATGCTCTATTACTTTATCGAGTGCACTTCGCACCTCTCCCCAGTCGAACTGCGCTTGCTGCTCCTTCCATGCTTGCTCAAATCTCCCTTGGAGGTTTTGTATGTTCTCATTCACTTGGTTCCATTGCTCCTTGTGGCTATTTTGAAATTGGTTGACATCTTCCCTCAATTGATGCAATCTCCCTTTATTTGATGCACGTCTCCTTGCAGCTGCTCTCAGTTTACTCCTTCAGGAAATTGTTGATATTGTTGGTATTATGGTGGTTGAAGTGCCAGGAAATATGGTTGCTCCTCTGCCTCTTGTTGTTATTGTTGTTGTTGTTGTTGTTGTGGCACATGTGCATGGGCTCTATGCTCCCTGGCCCTCTGAAGTGGGTTGACAGCCAACACCTTGGCCATTTTCTTAGCAGTTATATATAGGCTTGTCTTGCTTCACCAGCACCTCATCAATAACTTTCTCAACTCCAGCTTCATCACATAGCTCTTGTATGATGCTAGGGAATGCCAACCTTGTGCTTTCATTAGTGCTTTTTAGTATTTTGTTGATGTTGTTGGAAATCAACTCCCCCACATTTATATTTTCTCCCTTCATAATGCTGTATATGAGCACAGTTCTCTCCTTGGTAACCTCTGAGGTGTTGGATGTAGGGATCAAAGATCTTCTCACAAAGTCCAGCCACCCCCTAGCTTGGGGGCTTAAGTCCCTTCTTCTTAGCTAGTTAGGTTTCCCATCTTTGTCATTGATCCACTGCACATTTATTACACAAATTTCGTTTAAGATTTCATCAAATCCTGGGTCTGGTTGCTTCATCCTCTCCTCATAACTCTGAGTGGAATTTGTCCTCTTCACTATCAGCACCCTTTCTATGTTAGAGGGACTATAGTCAATAGATTTCCCCCTCACATAGCTAATGTACCCATAAGCTTGCCCTGGCTGTGGCACGTTATTGGCATAAAATTCCCCTACCAAGCCTTCCACCACTTTCGTTGGTGGGTTACAGAAGAGTGCCAGCCCCTATTGTTTATCTTGATGTTAATTTCAGGGTGCTCATTCCTTCGCAGTTGAAAACCAACCTATGGGATGATCTCCCTCTCACTCACCCAACCATAGAATTGGTTTTGATTGAGTGCGGAGAGGAATTTGTATTCATTGAAGGTTGAGCTTGAGGAACCAAAAGTTGGCTCTTTGGTCTTTCTTTTCTTTGAGGCTGAGGATTTCGGTGGTGCCATTGGTTAGAGAGAGAGTGTTTGATGGTTCTGAGATAGTAATAGAGTGTTGCAAAGAAATATAAGCAAAATAAAAGTTTTGCTCCAACACCAAACTTAGGACTTGATTGTCCCAATCAAGTAAAAAGATAGAGAGAAAGGGGATGAAAAGAGAAAAGAGAAGAGAGAAAGAAAGGTCTGTGTAAGTTTCTTTTGTGTATGGAATAGGGTTTGAAGTGGGAGGGAAATGGGAAAGTGAGGGGATTATTAGGGGTGAAGGGTGTGGTTCGAATGGTGGGAAGTGGAAATGGGTTTAATGTTTTCCCACTTGGGGAGTGGCGCCTAACAAGGGAAGAGGCGCCAATTCTTATCTCACTTTGCTTCTTGTATATGCCGAGTTCCAAAGTTCAAGTACACTTTGGCCTCTTTTTCTATCAATCAAGTGGGCCACATTCAATCTCCTGAAAATGAAACCGAGACCCCATTAGTAGTGACAAAATAATCCTTCACATTCCTTTTTAATGCTAGTGAATGGATTTGCAACTGATGAAGGGACACCAAACTTAATTTATTTGCATCTCAATAAATTGGGTTCATCATTGGGTTTTTAATGTGTTCATGGGGAAGAAGTAATTCCAATTCTTTCACATCTTTTTGCTTCTACTCTCCCCTGAACACATTAAAATTCATATTCAAGCCTTCACCAATATATTAAATACTTTCAAATTGAGTGGTATTGGGCTTGTTAAGTGATCCTCGTATGGTGGTGGCCACACCAAACTTAATCTCTTGGCTTACTCTTCAAAAATTAGTTTATCCAAATGGTTGTAAGCCTAGATTAAGTAGGTGAGTGGCCACACCAAACTTAGCTTTTTAGCTAGTTCTTAGTCCAATCACTCATCATCAGTAAATGCCCTCATCAAGTTGCACTTCCAAAAAATAAGAGACAAAATAATTCATAAAGCTATCCTTACTATCAAAGTTGAAATTAAATTTCCTAACCTAATATTCACAATCTACTTTTAAGAAAGCAATAAATCTTGGGGTGCCTCCCAACTAGCGCTTCTTTATTGTCACTAGCTTGACACTCCTCCATCTTTAGTTGAGCTTATAGCTCACTCTCTGCTCCTCCAAGGAGCCTCCTAAGTAGTGTTTGAGTCTATGGCCATGGTGCACAAAATTGTGATCATCAATGGCGCCATCAACATGGTACGCTCATTGCAATCTCAACTCTTTGTCACAACTTCGCACAACAAACCAGCAAGTGCACTGGGTCGTCCAAGTAATAAACCTTACGTGAGTAAGGGTCGATCCCACGGATATTGTTGGTATGAAGCAAGCTATGGTCACCTTGTAAATCTTAGTCAGGCAGACTCAAATGGGTATAGATGATGAATAAAACATAAAGATAAAGATAGAGATACTTATGCAATTCATTGGTGAGAACTTCAGATAAGCGAATGGAGATGCTTTGTCCCTTCCGTCTCTCTGCTTTCCTACTGTCTTCATCCAATCCTTCTTACTCCTTTCCATGGCAAGCTTATGCAAGGGTTTCACCGTTGTCAGTGGCTACCTCCCATCCTCTCAGTGAAAATGTTCAACGCACCCTGTCACGGCACGGCTATCCAGCTGTTGGTTCTCGATCATGTCAGAATAGAATCCAATGATTCTTTTGCGTCTGTCACTAACGCCCCACAATTGCGAGTTTGAAGCACGTCACAGTCATTCAATCATTGAATCCTACTCAGAATACCACAGACAAGGTTAGACCTTCCGGATTCTCTTGAATACCGCCATCAGTTCTAGCCTATACCACGAAGACTCTGATCTCACGGAATGGCTGGCTCGTTTGTCAGGCGAGCGCTCGGTTGTCAGGCGATCAACCATGCGTCGTGTATCAGGAATCCAAGAGATAAACATTAGAGCCTTGTTTGCTTGTAGAACAGAAGTGGTTGTCAGTCACTTGTTCATAAGTGAGAATGATGATGAGCGTCACATAATCATCACATTCATCAAGTTCTTGAGTGTGAATGAATATCTTGGAATAAGAACAAGCTGAATTGAATAGAAGAACAATAGTAATTGCATTAATACTCGAGGTACAGCAGAGCTCCACACCTTAATCTATGGTGTGTAGAAACTCCACCGTTGAAAATACATAAGAACAAGGTCTAGGCATGGCCGTGAGGCCAGCCTCCCAATGATCTAAGATCTAGAGTGATCAAAAGATAGCTACCAAGATTCCAAGACCTCAAATACAATAGCAAAAGGTCCTATTTATAGGGAACTAGTAGCTTAAGAATTACAAAGATGAGTAAATGACATAAAAATCCACTTCCGGGCCCACTTGGTGTGTGCTTGGGCTGAGCATTGAAGCACTTTTGTGTAGAGACTTTTCTTGGAGTTAAACGCCAGCTTTTGTGCCAGTTTGGGCGTTTAACTCCCACTTTGGTGCCAATTCCGGCGTTTAACGCTGGGAATTCTGAAGGTGACATTGAACGCCGATTTGGGCCATCAAATCTTGGGCAAAGTATGGACTATCATATATTCTTGGAAAGCCCAGGATGTCTACTTTTCAACGCCGTTGAGAGCGCATCAATTGGGCTTCTGTAGCTACAGAAAATCTACTTCGAGTGCAGGGAGGTCAGAATCCAACAGCATCTGCAGTCCTTTTCAGTCTCTGAATCAGATTTTTGCTCAGGTCCCTCAATTTCAGCCAGAAAATACCTGAAATCACAGAAAAACATACAAACTCATAGTAAAGTCCAGAAAAGTGAATTTTAACTAAAAACTAATAAAAATATACTAAAAACTAACTAAATCCTACTAGAAACATACTAAAAACAATGCCAAAAAGCGTACAAATTATCCGCTCATCACAACACCAAACTTAAATTGTTGCTTGTCCCCAAGCAACTGAAAATCAAATAAGATAAAAAGAGGAGAATATGCAATGAACTCCAAAAACATCTATGAAGATCAGTATTAATTAGATGAGCGGGGCTTTTAGCTTTTTGCCTCTGAACAGTTTTGGCATCTCACTTTATCCTTTGAAATTCAGAATGATTGGCTTCTTTAGGAACTCAGAATCCAGATAGTGTTATTGATTCTCCTAGTTAAGTATGATGATTCTTGAACACAGCTACTTTATGAGTCTTGGCCGTGGCCCAAAGCACTCTGTCTTCCAGTATTACCACCGGATACATACATGCCACAGACACATAATTGGGTGAACTTTTTTAGATTGTGACTCAGCTTTGCTAGAGTCCCCAATTAGAGGTGTCCAGGGTTCTTAAGCACACTCTTTTTACCTTGGATCACGACTTTAACCGCTCAGTCTCAAGTTTTCACTTGACACCTTCACGCCACAAGCACATGGTTAGGGACAGCTTGGTTTAGCTGCTTAGGCCAGGATGTTATTCCTGTAGGCCCTCCTATCCACTGATGCTCAAAGCCTTGGATCCTTTTTATTACCCTTGCCTTTTGGTTTAAAGGGCTATTGGCTTCTTCTGCTTGCTCTTTCTTTTTCTCTTTTCTATTTCTCTTTTTTTCGTTTTTTTTTTTGAATTCACTGCTTTTTCTTGCTTCAAGAATCATTTTTATGATTTTTCAGATCTTCAGTAACATGTCTCCTTTTTCATCATTCTTTCAAGAGCCAACAATTTTAACATTCATGAATAACAAATTCAAAAGACATATGCACTGTTTAAGCATACATTCAGAAAACAAAAGTATTGCCACCACATCAATATAATTAATCTGTTATAAAATCTGAAATTCATGCAATTCTTTTTTTTTTTCAATTAAGAACTTTTTTTTTCATTTTAAGAAAGGTGATGGATTCCTAGGACATTCATAACTTTAAGGCATAGACACTAAGATACTAATGATCATAAGACACAAACATGGATAAACATAAGCATGAAAATTTGAAAAACAAGAAAATAAAGAACAAGGAGATTAAAGAACGGGTCCACCTTAGTGATGGCGGCTTGTTCTTCCTTTTGAAGGTCTTATGGAGTGCTTGAGCTCCTCAATGTCTCTTCCTTGCCTTTGTTGCTCCTCTCTCATGATTCTTTGATCTTCTCTAATTTCATGGAGGAGGATGGAATGTTCTTGGTGCTCCACCCTTAGTTGTCCCATGTTGGAACTCAATTCTCCTAGGGAGGTGTTGATTTGCTCCCAGTAGTTTTGTGGAGAAAAGTGCATCCATTGAGGCATTTCAGGGATTTCATGATGAGTGGGGTCTCTTGTTTGCTCCATCCTTTTCTTAGTGATGGGTGATGTGTGGAAAACGATCCAACACAAAACTCACCGGCAAGTGTACCGGGTCGCATCAAGTAATAATAACTCACATGAGTGAGGTCGATCCCACAGGGATTGAAGGATTGAGCAATTTTAGTTTAGTGGGTGGTTTAGTCAAGCGAATCAAGTTTTGGTTGAGTGATTTGTGTTTATCAGAAATTAAATGACAGTAAATGTAAAGGGAGAAGGGAGAAATGCAGTAAAATAAAGAACAGAAGAGTAAAAGTGCAGAAACTTAAAGAGCAAGAAAGTAAATGACTGAAACTTAAAGTGCAAGAAACTTAAATTGCAGTAACTTAAATGGCAAGAAAGATAAATTGCTGAATGTAAAGGGGAATTGAGGAATGGGATTGCAGGATCTAAACAAGAAGAAGTAAATTGTAGTAAAGAAGGTAGCAGAAATGAATTGGATGCAAATAGGAAATTTAAACAGCAAGGAAATTAAAGTGCAGTAAAGGTTCACAGAGGAACCAAAAGTGATCTCAGGATCCCAAGGGCTTAGGTAGCAGAGCCTAAAACCCAATTTCCTTCCCAGATCTGAAGTTACTAAGCAATTGACAGAAAATTAAAGATGAAGCAGTAGAAGAACAGAATTTGGATTGAATTATGCAGAAAATATAATGCAAAGAGTTTGAATGGGAATTGGGACAGAATTTCCCCAATTTCACACACCCAATACTCAGAAAACAGAAGAGGAGAATTGCCCAAGGGAATTGAGGAAGGAGATCAAGCAATTCTCCTTTGATCCTCTTGGTGCTCGGACAAATCTCTCAAGAAAGCTCAAAAGAAGTTCAAAAATTCAGAATGAAAGCCAAAATTGCAAAGCTCAAAAGTAAAGGTAGCTAAAAGTCCTAATTACATCAAACTAAGTCCTATTTATACACTTTCTATTCTTGGATGATGGGATTTGGATGGGCTTTTGGATTGGTGAAGAAATGAATTCAAATCAATTTTTAATTTGAATTTTGGCCCAAAAACCACTCCCAGGAGGCTGCCCTGCCCTTGTGGAGGGCAGGGCAGAAAATTGATGCTTGGTGCTTGGAGTTGGTGCGGCCATGTGCGATTCTGGTGCGAGTTGGTGCGTGTCTGGCATGAGCTTGGTGCGCCAGAGGCTGCCCTGCCCGCGCCAAGGGCAGGGCGGGAAAGCTGCTGCGCCAGAACGTGATGCGTGCTTGCGCTTGGTGCTGCCAGAATTGAGAAGCGCGCGTGCGCGTGCTGCACGTTGATGCGTGGGACGGCCAGATTTGAGGAGCGCGCGTGCGCGCGAAGCACGTTGACGCGTGGATGCTCCCTGCCCGCGCCAAGGGCAGGGCAGGAATGGTTTGGTGCGCCAGGAAGCAGAGTTGGTGCGCCAAGGTCTTGTGTGTGATGCGCCAATTTCAAATGCTGCCCTGCCGCGCCAAGGGCAGGGCAAGGTTCCCAATCTCATGGCCCGTGTTCGAATCTGGTGGCTTGCAAACACGCTACTTTTTCTTTTGATTTCTTGGCACGCTATTTGGTCTCAAGGCTTGGCTTCCTCATGGTTCTTGGTTCGAACCTTGTGGCTTGCATGGGAGCTATTTTTCCTTGGATTTCTTTCTCATGGAGCCCGATCCTGCTCTCCACAAGGGCAAGGCAGAGTTTGCTTCTCTTGGCTCCAAGGCACCATTTTGTGCTCTGCCCTTAGAGTGGGCAGGGCAGGGTTGCCTTTGCTTGCTTGGTCACTTGATGCTGCCCTCCTAGAGGGCATTCTGCCCTTGTGGAGGGCAAGGTTGCTTCCCCATTATAATGCGGCACGCCTCCTCTTGATTCGGCCACGCTTTTCTTTCTTTGGCTACACTTTTTATGCCACGCTTTCCATTTTCTTTTCTTTTCTTCACCTAAAATAAACCAAACAACCACTCAAAGCATCACTAAATTCAAGAGGCTTATAAATCAATTAAAATGCAATTAAAGTTAGCTTAAACCTCATGATTTATCATTAATTTCATGGTGGTTGCTTGATTTAGAGAAGTTGTGCATTTTCACTCCAAATCACTAACTTAGGATGCAAGAAAGTGCATAAATGCTAACAAAACAAGTGAAATTAGCTTGAAAAATGGGTATATGATGACTTGTCATCACAACACCAAACTTAAACCTTGCTTGTCCCCAAGCAAGCATCAAAACTAAGAGTAAATGATATGAAATAAGAAAAGAACATAAATCCTTATTATGCAGATAGCAGAACTTCAATTCATGGGGCATTTATGCAGACAATGACACTCATTTATTGTTGCTGCTGCATAATACACATTTTGCATCCAAGGTTGCTAAACTTGCTGTTATAAGACTCTCCTTTTGATCACTCCCTTGGTAACTTTTCTTGGTTTACAATGCTTTAACAAGCTTTTTATTTCTTTAAGAGGTTTGGTGTTAAATGTTGCAGCTTAGCCTTTGGCTTCATTTTCTTTTATTTTGCTCAACATCTTTCCACCACAGACACTTAGCTCACTAATTCTTCCTAGGATCATTGATGCCCAGCATCTCTTTGGATCACTAAGTGCTTTGTATCTAAGTTGCTCTTTATTGTGGATTTTCAATTGGCCATCCCAAATCAGTTGATCTAAGTGACCGGGTTTCAAAATACCCCTTAGAATTTACTCATCCAAGCAGATCTCAGTACAAGAACACCACAGGCATTTGTCCTAGGGTCCAAACCATTGGTGTCCAACCTTTATTCTTTGTTTTTCTTGCCATTTTGGCTTTTTCTTTCTTCCTTTTCTTTCTGTTTTTGTTACCAAGGGTGCTTCATTATTGATAAAGGTCTATGTAACAGCAAGCTAACTTATAACTGAATGAGAATGATATCATGCAACATTTATTTCATGAGTTATACATTTAATCAAACACATGTGCCACCACCAACTTCCATTCATACTCATGCAACATTGGATTTTTCTCTTTTCAATTCAAACCAAACTCTTTTATTTAAGCATATGGGAAACAAAGCAATATTTAAATCTGAGTGATGGCTACAAGCATTATGCAGACTTATCATTTTCACAAACAATTTCACTTGCAACTAGATGAACACTTTAGCTAGGCATATAATGGTTTCCAAATTCAAAATATCACACAGCAGCAAGAGTTAAGTTCAGATACAACCTTTGTAGTTGCAGCCTTTTGATTTTTCTTTCTGCTATGATCCCTTTGAGTCAAAATGCATAGTGTCTTCAATTATTGATTCATGTCCTGCATAATCCTCAAAGTTGCTTGCTTCTCAAGCCCTTGATCATATGGTTAGTAAGCATAACTGAGTGTGGTTTCAGGATTTGTTTTGGTGTGTGAACACCAAACTTAATTGTTTTGCCACTGTCTCAGATGTACAAAGTTAACCATATTTGAAACCATGTATCCTTGCTAAAGGTTAATGAAATTAAAGCTAGAAAACAATTTAACAGTTGAGTAATGTGGTTGATTGCTTGGAGTTAGAATCATGCAAGAGGTGAGAATGTATTAAATGATATTTTTGGTGGAACACCAAACTTAGAAGTTTTCATTCTTCCTCAAATTGTTTTGGTGTGCAACACCAAACTTAGCTCCTTGCAATCCATACCAATTACTCAACATTTTTATTGAAAAGTTATGAAAAGAAACTACTTCAGGTTGGGTTGCCTCCCAGCAAGCGCTCTTTTATTGTCATTAGCTTGACATTGACCTCCCTTTAGGGTGGTTGAAATTGGTGGTGTCTCAACTTGTCACCCCTCACTGTCAGCTTTCTCTGAGTGCCTTGATGTTCAATCTCCACATGCTCAAAAGAAAGAATCTGGTTGACAGTGTAATAATCTTCTGCTCCCTGCTGTTGGTATATTAACTGCACCTTATCACCCTTAGAAAATCCTTCAGTTGGGATTTTCTTGTTCTTCCACCCTTTGTGAGCCTTTTTCTTATTCTTCACCTTTTTCTTGCTTGTTGATCTTCCCTTCTTGGCAGTTACTTGAGTTGTGATGCCTTCCTTTCTGCTAATCACCCCTGCTTCCTTGTGAATCCCCTTTTCTTCTTGTGTCTGTTTGTTTATCTGTTCCACTTCCTTTTCAGTTGATTGCTTTAGGGGGAGATCATCACTCATTTTGTTTTTTTCTTCATCCTTTGTAATTCTGGGAAAACTTTCAGGATGATGCTCTCCTCATGCATCCTAAGAGTTAATTCTCCTTGCTCTATGTCCACAATGGCTCTAGCAGTGGCCAAAAATGGTCGACCGAGTATTATGGAGTCTTTTCCATTTTTTGAAGAATCCAGAATCACAAAATCTGCCGGATAAATGAATTTGTCAACCTTAACTAAAAGGTTCTCAATCAACCCCTTAGGATGGACTATTGATTGATCCACCAATTCCAAAGTCATCTCTGTTGGTTTCACCTCCTTTATGCCAAGTTTTTTCACTAGAGAATATGGGATTAGATTTATGCTTGCTCCTAGATCGCACATCCCTTTGTTAATGAACAGGTTTCCGATAGTGCATGGCAAGAAGAAACCTCCAGGGTCCTCAAGCTTGGGAGGGAGTCCCTTTCTAATGAGTGCACTGCATTCCTCACTAAGCATCACTGTTTCCTTCTCATTCAAATCCCTTTTCTTGTTAATGAGCTCCTTTAGAAACTTAGCATACAGGGGCATTTGCTCCAAAGCCTCTGCCAAAGGTATGTTGATTTCCAGCTTCTTGAAAGTCTCAAGAAATTTGTGGAAGTGCTGATCCTTTGTTTCCTTGTGAAATCTTTGTGGGTACGGCAGTGGTGGTGTTGAGCTCTTCACCACTTGATGCTGTTTTGGACTTGGTTCTTCCAAGATATTCTTTCCTTTCTTCAAATTCTGTGGCTTGTTATCTTCTTCTGTGAGTTTTTCTGGAGCATTCTTGCTTATCTTATCCTTGTTGATGGCTTCAGTGTTATCTTCCATGAGCTCTTTGGTTGCTCCTTGGTTGCTGTCTGTTAACACCCTTCCACTTCTCAGTTGCACCACCTTGCATTCTTCCTTTGGGTTGGGAATGGTATCACTAGGTAGTGAACTTGATGGTTTCTCAACAGAGATCTTCTTAGAGATTTGGCCAATTTGCCTCTCTAAGTTCTTCATGGTAGCTTCTTGATTTTTGTTTGTCAATTCTTGGCTCTTCATTAGTTTCTCCAGGAGTACTTCTAGATTGGTGATTCTCTGTGAATCTTGTGTGATGGGTTGGTTTTGGGGTGTTGATGGATGAAGGTAAGTGTTTTGGTTAGTTGGGTGGTTATTGGGTGGGTATTGGTTAGAATTTGGGTAGTTGTTTTGTGGTTTTCTGTATGAATTTTGGTTAGTAGTTGGCTGGGGGTTGTGGTTTGTGTTTTTCCAATTGTTTTGGCCTGTGTTCCTTTGCCATGGTTGTTGGTTTTGATTATGGTTGTCTCCCCATCTGAGGTTTGGATGATTCTTCCAAGATGGATTGTAAGTCTCTCCATAAACCTCATTTGTTCCCTGATTCTGGTTGTGCAAGTATTGAACCTGCTCTTGTTGTTGCTCCTCTTGAGTTTCTTCACTTTGTACCCAAGTGTTTGGAGGTTGGCTTGTGGTGCTCACTGCTGCCACTTGCAAGCCATCAATTCTCTTAGCCATTTGCTCAAATTGTTGTTGAATCTGTTGTTGCATCATCTTGTTTTGAGCTAAGATTGAATCAACTCCTTCCAACTCCATGACTCCTCTTCTCTGTGATGGTTGGCGTTGTCTTTGATGAGCAAAGAAATATTGGTTGTTGGCCACCATATCAATGAGGTTTCGAGCTTCCTCTGTGGTTTTCATGAGTTGTAGAGAGCCTCAAGCAGAGTGATCAAGAGCCTCCTGAGCTTTAAGAGTGAGGCCTTCATAGAAGTTTTGTAGCTTGTCCCACTCAGTGAACATCTCTGGTGGACACTTCCTCAATAGAGCCTTGTATCTCTCCCATGCTTCATATAAGCTCTCGGCCTCCAATTGAGTGAAGGTTTGAACCTCTGTCTTCAACCTTAGGACTCTTTGAGGTGGATAGAATTTAGCAAGGAACTTGCTCACCAAGTCATCCCAAGTGTTGATGCTTTCTTTTGGAAAAGTCTCTAGCCATTGAGTGGCTTTATCTCTAAGAGAGAATGGGAAGAGTAGCAACTTGTAGCTATCAGGGGATACACCATTTGTCTTCACTGTATCACAGATTCTCAAAAAGGTGGACAAATGTTGGTTTGGATCCTCCAAAGGTCCTCCTCCGAAGGAACAATTGTTTTGCACCAGAGTTATGAGTTGTGGCTTGAGTTCAAAGTTGTTTGCATCGACATTGGGAGGAAGAATGCTACTCCCACAATGCCTAGCATTTGCAAATGTGTATGAAGCCAAGACTCTTCTCTGTTGGTCATTGTTGGCTCCTCCTCCTGGTTGACTAGTATCTCCTTCCATATCTTGGAATTCCTCCTCAGATTCTTCTTCTTCTCCAACAATATTCTTCCCTCTTTCTGCTCTTCTTATTCTCCGAAGAGTCCTTGGATCAATTTCAGAAATGATAGGAGAGGATCTCCCTATACCTGACATACAAACACACAGCAACAAACGCACAAACCCAGAGAGTTAACAAAACTTCAATCTATTGCTAGAATGAGGTTTTGGTTGGTTAGTTTAAGCAAAAACTCCAACAGTTAATGTGTTAGTAAGAGTTAGAGTAACAGAAAAGAAAATGCTTAATCTAGACCTCCACTTCACTTAATCATTGTCAATCTATTTCAATACCCGGCAACGGCGCCAAAAACTTGATGTGTGGAAAACGATCCAACACAAAACTCACCGGCAAGTGTACCGGGTCGCATCAAGTAATAATAACTCACATGAGTGAGGTCGATCCCACAGGGATTGAAGGATTGAGCAATTTTAGTTTAGTGGGTGGTTTAGTCAAGCGAATCAAGTTTTGGTTGAGTGATTTGTGTTTATCAGAAATTAAATGACAGTAAATGTAAAGGGGGAAGGGAGAAATGCAGTAAAATAAAGAACAGAAGAGTAAAAGTGCAGAAACTTAAAGAGCAAGAAAGTAAATGACTGAAACTTAAAGTGCAAGAAACTTAAATTGCAGTAACTTAAATGGCAAGAAAGATAAATTGCTGAATGTAAAGGGGAATTGAGGAATGGGATTGCAGGATCTAAACAAGAAGAAGTAAATTGTAGTAAAGAAGGTAGCAGAAATGAATTGGATGCAAACAGGAAATTTAAACAGCAAGGAAATTAAAGTGCAGTAAAGGTTCACAGAGGAACCAAAAGTGATCTCAGGATCCCAAGGGCTTAGGTAGCAGAGCCTAAAACCCAATTTCCTTCCCAGATCTGAAGTTACTAAGCAATTGACAGAAAATTAAAGATGAAGCAGTAGAAGAACAGAATTTGGATTGAATTATGCAGAAAATATAATGCAAAGAGTTTGAATGGGAATTGGGACAGAATTTCCCCAATTTCACACACCCAATACTCAGAAAACAGAAGAGGAGAATTGCCCAAGGGAATTGAGGAAGGAGATCAAGCAATTCTCCTTTGATCCTCTTGGTGCTCGGACAAATCTCTCAAGAAAGCTCAAAAGAAGTTCAAAAATTCAGAATGAAAGCCAAAATTGCAAAGCTCAAAAGTAAAGGTAGCTAAAAGTCCTAATTACATCAAACTAAGTCCTATTTATACACTTTCTATTCTTGGATGATGGGATTTGGATGGGCTTTTGGATTGGTGAAGAAATGAATTCAAATCAATTTTTAATTTGAATTTTGGCCCAAAAACCACTCCCAGGAGGCTGCCCTGCCCTTGTGGAGGGCAGGGCAGAAAATTGATGCTTGGTGCTTGGAGTTGGTGCGGCCATGTGCGATTCTGGTGCGAGTTGGTGCGTGTCTGGCATGAGCTTGGTGCGCCAGAGGCTGCCCTGCCCGCGCCAAGGGCAGGGCGGGAAAGCTGCTGCGCCAGAACGTGATGCGTGCTTGCGCTTGGTGCTGCCAGAATTGAGAAGCGCACGTGCGCGTGCTGCACGTTGATGCGTGGGACGGCCAGATTTGAGGAGCGCGCGTGCGCGCGAAGCACGTTGACGCGTGGATGCTCCCTGCCCGCGCCAAGGGCAGGGCAGGAATGGTTTGGTGCGCCAGGAAGCAGAGTTGGTGCGCCAAGGTCTTGTGTGTGATGCGCCAATTTCAAATGCTGCCCTGCCCGCGCCAAGGGCAGGGCAAGGTTCCCAATCTCATGGCCCGTGTTCGAATCTGGTGGCTTGCAAACACGCTACTTTTTCTTTTGATTTCTTGGCACGCTATTTGGTCTCAAGGCTTGGCTTCCTCATGGTTCTTGGTTCGAACCTTGTGGCTTGCATGGGAGCTATTTTTCCTTGGATTTCTTTCTCATGGAGCCCGATCCTGCTCTCCACAAGGGCAAGGCAGAGTTTGCTTCTCTTGGCTCCAAGGCACCATTTTGTGCTCTGCCCTTAGAGTGGGCAGGGTAGGGTTGCCTTTGCTTGCTTGGTCACTTGATGCTGCCCTCCTAGAGGGCATTCTGCCCTTGTGGAGGGCAAGGTTGCTTCCCCATTATAATGCGGCACGCCTCCTCTTGATTCGGCCACGCTTTTCTTTCTTTGGCTACACTTTTTATGCCACGCTTTCCATTTTCTTTTCTTTTCTTCACCTAAAATAAACCAAACAACCACTCAAAGCATCACTAAATTCAAGAGGCTTATAAATCAATTAAAATGCAATTAAAGTTAGCTTAAACCTCATGATTTATCATTAATTTCATGGTGGTTGCTTGATTTAGAGAAGTTGTGCATTTTCACTCCAAATCACTAACTTAGGATGCAAGAAAGTGCATAAATGCTAACAAAACAAGTGAAATTAGCTTGAAAAATGGGTATATGATGACTTGTCATCAATGGGCTTGTCCTCATCAATGAGGATGTCTCCTTCTATGTCAACTCCTACTGAATAACAGAGGTGACAAATGAGATGAGGAAAGGCTAACCTTGCCAAGGTAGAGGACTTGTCCGCCACCTTATAGAGTTCTTGGGCTATAACCTCATGAACTTCTACTTCTTCTCCAATCATGATGCTATGGATCATGATGGCCCGGTCTAGAGTAACTTCAGACCGGTTGCTAGTGGAAATGATTGAGCGTTGGATAAACTCTAACCATCCCCTAGCCACGGGCTTGAGGTCATGCCTTCTCAGTTGAACCGGCTTCCCTCTTGAATCTCTCATCCATTGGGCGCCCTCTTCACAAATGTCAGTGAGGACTTGGTCCAACCTTTGATCAAAGTTGACCCTTCTTGTGTAAGGATGTTCATCTCTTTGCATCATGGGCAAGTTGAATGCCAACCTTACATTTTTCGGACTAAAATCTAAGTATTTCCCCCGAACCATTGTAAGCCAATTCTTTGGGTTCGGGTTCACACTTTGATCATGGCTCTTGGTGATCCATGCATTGGCATAGAACTCTTGAACCATCAAGATTCCGACTTGTTGAATGGGGTTGGTAAGAACTTCCCAACCTCTTCTTCGAATCTCATGTCGGATCTCCGGATATTCACTATTTTTGAGTTTGAAAGGGACCTCGGGGATCACTTTCTTCAAGGCCACGACTTCATAGAAGTGGTCTTGATGCACCCTTGAGATGAATCTCTCCATCTCCCATGACTCGGAGGTGGAAGCTTTTGTCTTCCCTTTTCTCTTTCTAGAGGTTTCTCCGGCCTTGGATGCCATAAATGGTTATGGAAAAACAAAAAGCAATGCTTTTACCACACCAAACTTAAAAGGTTTGCTCGTCCTCGAGCAAAAGAAGAAAGAGTAGAAAAAGAAGAAAATAAAGGAGATGGAGGAGGCTATGTGGTTCGGCCAAAGGGGGAAGAAGTAGTGTTTAGGGTGTGTGAAAATGAAGGAGTGAAGATGGGTTTATATAGGGGTGAGGTGAGGGGTAGGGTTCGGCCATTATGGGTGGGTTTGGGAGGGAAAGTGGTTTGAATTTGAATGGTGAGGTAGGTGGGGTTTTATGAAGGATGGATGTGAGTGGTGAAGAGAAAGATGGGATTTGATAGGTGAAGGGTTTTTGGGGAAGAGGTATTGAGGTGATTGGTGAATGGGTGAAGAAGAATGAGGGTGGTGGGGTTGGTGGGGATCCTGTGGGATCCACAGATCCTGAGGTGTCAAGAAAAAGTCATCCCTGCACCAAATGGCATGCAAAAATGCGTTTTGAGCCAATTCTGGCGTTAAACGCCGGGCTGGTGCCCATTTCTGGCGTTTAACGCCAAGTGCTTGCCCTTTTCTGGCGTTTAACGCCAGTCTGGTGCCCCTTTCTGGCGTTAAACGCCCAGAATGGTGCCAGACTGGGCGTTAAACGCCCATCTGCTAGCCTTACTGGCGTTTAAACGCCAGTAGGTTCTTCCTCCAGGGTGTGCTGTTTTTCTTCCTATTTTTCATTCTGTTTTTTGCTTTTTCAATTGATTTTGTGACTTCTCATGATCATCAACCTACAGAAAACATAAAATAACAAAGGAAAATAGATAAAATATAACATTGGGTTGCCTCCCAACAAGCGCTTCTTTAATGTCAGTAGCTTGACAGAGGGCTCTCATGGAGCCTCACGGATACTCAGAGCAATGTTGGAACCTCCCAACACCAAACTTAGAGTTTGAATGTGGGGGTTCAACACCAAACTTAGAGTTTGGTTGTGGCCTCCCAACACCAAACTTAGAGTTTGACTGTGGGGGCTCTGTTTGGCTCTGTTTTGAGAGAAGCTCTTCATGCTTCCTCTCCATGGTGACAGAGGGATATCCTTGAGCCTTAAATACAAAGGATCCTTCATTCACTTGAATGATCATTTCACCTCTATCAACATCAATCACAGCCTTAGCTGTGGCTAGGAAGGGTCTGCCAAGAATAATGGATTCATCCATGCACTTCCCAATCTCTAGGACTATGAAATCAGCAGGGATGTAATGGTCTTCAATCTTCACCAGAACATCCTCTACAAGCCCATAAGCTTGTTTTCTTGAATTGTCTGCCATCTCCAGTGAGATTCTTGCAGCTTGCACCTCAAAGATCCCTAGCTTCTCCATTACAGAGAGAGGCATGAGGTTTACACTTGACCCTAAGTCACACAGAGCCTTCTTGAAGGTCATGGTGCCTATGGTACAAGGTATTGAAAACTTCCCAGGATCCTGTCTCTTTTGAGGTAATCTCTGCCTAGACAAGTCATCCAGTTCTTTGGTGAGCAAAGGAGGTTTGTTCTCCCAAGTCTCATTTCCAAATAACTTGTCATTTAGCTTCATGATTGCTCCAAGGTATTTAGCAACTTGCTCTTCAGTGACATACTCATCCTCTTCAGAGGAAGAATACTCATCAGAGCTCATGAAAGGCAGAAGTAAGTCCAATGGAATCTCTATGGTCTCATTTTGAGCCTCAGATTCCCATGGTTTCTCATTGAGCAACTCATTGGAGGCCAGTGGACGTCCATTGAGGTCTTCCTCAGTGGCGTTCACTGCCTCTTCCTCCTCTCCAAATTCGGCCATGTAGGTCATGTTGATGGCCTTGCACTCTCCTTTTGGATTTTCTTCTGAATTGCTTGGAAGAGTACTAGGAGGGAGTTTAGTAACTTTCTTGCTCAGCTGACCCACTTGTGCCTCCAAGTTTCTAATGGAGGATCTTGTTTCATTCATGAAACTTTGAGTGGTTTTGATTAGATCAGAGACCATGGTTGCTAAGTCAGAGTGGTTCTGCTTAGAATTCTCTGTCTGTTGCTGAGAAGATGATGGAAAAGGCTTGCCATTGCTAAACCTGTTTCTTCCACCATTATTGAAACCTTGTTGAGGTCTCTGTTGATCCTTCCATGAGAAATTTGGATGATTTCTCCATGAAGAATTATAGGTAATTCCATAGGGTTCTCCTAGGTAATTCACCTCTTCCATTGAAGGGTTCTCAGGATCATAAGCTTCTTCTTCAGATGAAGCATCCTTAGTACTGCCTGGTGCATTTTGCATTCCAGACAGACTTTGAGAAATCAAATTGACTTGCTGAGTCAATATTTTGTTTTGAGCCAGTATGGCATTCAGAGTATCAATCTCAAGAACTCCTTTCTTCTGATTTGTCCCATTGTTCACAGGATTCCTTTCAGAAGTGTACATGAATTGGTTATTTGAAACCATTTCAATTAGTTCTTGAGCCTCTGTAGGCATCTTCTTCAAATGAAGAGATCCTCCAGCAGAGCTATCCAAAGACATCTTGGACAGTTCAGAGCGACCATCATAGAAAATACCTATGATGCTCCATTCAGAAAGCATGTCAGAGGGACACTTTCTGATCAATTGTTTGTATCTTTCCCAAGCTTCATAGAGGGATTCACCTTCCTTCTGTCTGAAGGTTTGGACTTCCACTCTAAGCTTACTCAATTTTTGAGGTGGAAAGAACTTTGTCAAGAAGGCATTGACTAGCTTTTCCCAAGAGTTCAGGCTTTCTTTAGGTTGTGAGTCCAACCATGTCCTAGCTCTGTCTCTTACAGCAAAAGGGAATAGCATAAGTCTGTAAGCCTCAGGGTCAACCCCATTAGTCTTGACAGTGTCACAGATTTGCAAGAATTCAGCTAAGAACTGATGAGGATCTTCCAATGGAAGTCCATGGAACTTGCAATTCTGTTGCATTAGAGAAACTAATTGAGGCTTAAGCTCAAAGTTGTTTGCTCCAATGGCAGGGATAGAGATGCTTCTCCCATAGAAGTCGGGAGTAGGTGCAGTAAAGTCACCCAGCACCTTCCTTGCATTGTTGGCATTGTTGTTATTTTCGGCTGCCATGGGTTCTTCTTCTTTGAAGATTTCTGTTAGGTCCTCTACAAAGAGTTGTGCCTTAGCTTCTCTTAGCTTTCGCTTCAAGGTCCTTTCAGGTTCAGGGTCAGCTTCAACAAGAATGCCTTTGTCTTTGTTCCTGCTCATATGAAAGAGAAGAGAACAAGAAAATATGGAATCCTCTATGTCACAGTATAGAGATTCCTTGAGGTGTCAGAGAAAAAGAAAATTAGAAGGAAGAGGTAGAAGAATTCGAACTTAGTCAGATAGAGTTCGAATTGTGCATTGAGGAGGAGTGGTACTCCATAAATAGAAGGATGCAAGAAGAGGGGAAGAAATTTCGAAAATTAAATTTAAAAGATTTTAAAAACATTTTGAAAAACTTTAATTGATTTTCGAAAACCAAGAGTGGGAAAGAAATCAAGTAATTTTTGAAAAAGATTTTGAAATTAGAAATAAAAAAGATATGATTGAAAACTATTTTGAAAAAGATGTGATTAAAAAGGTATGATTGAAAAGTTATGGTTTTAAAAAGATATGATTGAGAAGATATGATTTGAAAAACAATTTAAAAAGATTTGATTTTTTTTTTAAATTAATGACTTGGCTAACAAGAAAAGATATGATTCAAACATTAAACCTTTCTCAACAGAAAAGGCAACATACTTGAAATGTTGAATCAAATCATTAATTGTTAGCAAGTATCTTTGAAAAAGGAAAGAAATTGATTTTGAAAAAGATTTGATTGAAAAAAAAAAAAGATTTGATTTTGAAAAATTTTGAAAACTTGAAAAAAAATTTGCATTAAAAACAAAATATTCCCTCTTGTGCCATCCTGGCGTTAAACGCCCAGAATGGTGCACATTCTGGCGTTTAACGCCCAATGCACTACCTTTTTGGGCGTTAAATGCCCAACCAGGCACCCTGGCTGGCGTTTAAACGCCAGTTTTTCCTTCTTCATTGGTCGTTTTGAACGCCCAGCTTTTTCTGTATAATTCCTCTGCTGCATGTACTGAATCTTCAGTTCCCTGTATTATTGACTTGAAAATAAAACCAAGATCAATTAAACAATGCATGCAAGACACCAAACTTAAAATGAGACACTGGACTCAAACAAGAAACATAAAAATATTTTTGCTTTTTATGATTTTGTAATTTTTTTGGATTTTTCGAAAATTAAGTGGAAAAAGAAAATAAAGGTATCAAAATTCTTAATGAGAATTCCAGGAATCATGCAATGTTAGTCTAAAGCTTTAGTCTAAAGGAATTAGACATGGATAGCCAAGCTTCAGCAGGACATTGCATTCAAGAGCTAAATTGATGAGAATCAATCAGCTTTGGTGATGATAAGATCATCACCTTGAAACACTAGAATTCATTCTTAAGAACTCTGAAAAATACCTAATCTAAGCAACAAGATGAACCGTCAGTTGTCCATACACAAAACAATCCCCGGCAACGGCGCCAAAAACTTGGTGCACGAAATTGTGATCATCAATGGCGCCATCAACATGGTACGCTCATTGCAATCTCAACTCTTTGTCACAACTTCGCACAACTAACCAGCAAGTACACTGGGTCGTCCAAGTAATAAACCTTACGCGAGTAAGGGTCGATCCCACGGAGATTGTTGGTATGAAGCAAGCTATGGTCACCTTGTAAATCTTAGTCAGGCAGACTCAAATGGGTATAGATGATGAATAAAACATAAAGATAAAGATAGAGATACCTATGCAATTCATTGGTGAGAACTTCAGATAAGTGAATGGAGATGCTTTGTCCCTTCCGTCTCTCTGCTTTCCTACTGTCTTCATCCAATCCTTCTTACTCCTTTCCATGGCAAGCTTATGCAAGGGTTTCACCGTTGTCAGTGGCTACCTCCCATCCTCTCAGTGGAAATGTTCAACGCACCCTGTCACGGCACGGCTATCCAGCTGTTGGTTCTCGATCATGTCGGAATAGAATCCAGTGATTCTTTTGCGTCTGTCACTAACGCCCCACAATCGCGAGTTTGAAGCACGTCACAGTCATTCAATCATTGAATCCTACTCAGAATACCACAGACAAGGTTAGACCTTCCGGATTCTCTTGAAAACCGCCATCAGTTCTAGCCTATACCGCGAAGACTCTGATCTCACGGAATGGCTGGCTCGTTTGTCAGGCGAGCGCTCGGTTGTCAGGCGATCAACCATGCGTCGTGTATCAGGAATCCAAGAGATAAACATTAGAGCCTTGTTTACTTGTAGAACAGAAGTGGTTGTCAGTCACTTGTTCATAAGTGAGAATGATGATGAGCGTCACATAATCATCACATTCATCAAGTTCTTGAGTGTGAATGAATATCTTGGAATAAGAATAAGCTGAATTGAATAGAAAAACAATAGTAATTGCATTAATACTCGAGGTACAGAAGAGCTCCACACCTTAATCTATGGTGTGTAGAAACTCCACCGTTGAAAATACATAAGAATAAGATCTAGAGTGATCAAAAGATAGCTACCAAGATTCCAAGACCTCAAATACAATAGCAAAAGGTCCTATTTATAGGGAACTAGTAGCTTAAGAATTACAAAGATGAGTAAATGACATAAAAATCCACTTCCGGGCCCACTTGGTGTGTGCTTGGGCTGAGCATTGAAGCATTTTCGTGTAGAGACTTTTCTTGGAGTTAAACGCCAGCTTTTGTGCCAGTTTGGGCGTTTAACTCCCACTTTGGTGCCAGTTCCGGCGTTTAACGCTGGGAATTCTGAAGGTGACTTTGAACGCCGGTTTGGGCCATCAAATCTTGAGCAAAGTATGGACTATCATATATTGCTGGAAAGCCCAGAATGTCTACTTTCCAACGCCGTTGAGAGCGCGCCAATTGGGCTTCTGTAGCTCCAGAAAATTCACTTCGAGTGCAGGGAGGTCAGAATCCAACAGCATCTGCAGTCCTTTTCAGTCTCTGAATCAGATTTTTGCTCAGGTCCCTCAATTTCAGCCAGAAAATACCTGAAATCACAGAAAAACACACAAACTCATAGTAAAGTCCAGAAAAGTGAATTTTAACTAAAAACTAATAAAAATATACTAAAAACTAACTAAATCCTACTAGAAACATACTAAAAACAATGCCAAAAAGCGTACAAATTATCCGCTCATCAGGCCATTGACAGTGAAAGTTCTTTGTGTTTTGTCTTCCATGAGTTCCACTTGACCATAGGGAAACACCTTGAGTATGGTGAAGGGTCCTGACCATCGAGACTTAAGTTTCCCAGGGAAGAACTTGAGTCTTGAGTTGTACAGCAGCACCCTTTGTCCTTCAGTGAACTCTCTCCTTGCTATTCTCTGATCATGCCACCTTTTTGTGTTCTCTTTGTAAATCTTTACATTCTCATATGCTTGGTTCCTAAATTCCTCTAGCTCGTTGAGTTGCCTTAGTCTCCTTTCTCCAGCAGCTTGCTCATCAAATTTCAGTAGTTTTAGAGTCCAAAATGCTCTATGCTCAAGCTCAACTAGTAAGTGACAAGCCTTGCCATATACCAACTGGTATGGGGACATCCCAATGGGTGTCTTGTAGGCCGTCTTGTATGCCCATAATGCGTCATCCAGCTTCCTAGACTAATCCTTCCTTGAGCTTCTAATAGTTTTTTGAAGAATTCTTTTGAGCTCTCTATTGGAAATCTCTACTTGCCTGTTGGTCTGTGGATGGTATGGAGTTGCCACCTTGTGCTTGACTCCATACCTGAGAAGGAGTGTCTCAAGTTATTTGTTGCAGAAGTGTGTCCCTCTATCACTAATGAGGGCTTTAGGAACTCCAAATCTACTGAAGATGATCCTTCTCAAGAAGCTTATTACAACCTTATTGCCATTTATCGCAGTGGCTACGGCTTCTACCCATCTTGAGACATAATCAACAGCCACTAATATATAACTGTTTGAGTAGGAGGTTGGGAAGGGTCCCATAAAGTCAATCTCCCATACATCAAACAGTTCAAGCTCTAGTATGAATTGCTGTGGCATCTCATTTCTCTTGGTTATATTACTAGCTCTTTGGCACTCATCACATCTTGACACCAATTCCTTAGCATCTTTGAACATTGTTGGCTAGTAAAATCCGGATTGAAGCACCTTTGCTACTATTCTTTCTCTACTGAAGTGGCCTCCATAAGCAGATCCATGGCACTGACATAGCACTTCCTACCCTTCTTCATGGGAGATACACCTTCTCAAGATTCCATCAGCATACTTCTTGAACAAATAGGGTCATCCCAAATGTAGTGTTTGGCATCCTTAATTAGCTTTCTCCTCATGTGTTTGTTTGATGTTGGTTAGTAGTTCCCCAATAGCTTTGAAGTTAGCTATGTCTGCAAACCAAGGGGCTACATGGATCATCATCAACTACTCATCAGGAAAGCTTTCATTTACTACAACTTGATGCTTCTCTTCTTCTTCTTGTGGAATTCTTGAGAGGTGGTCAGCTACCTTGTTCTCTGCTCCGCTCTTGTCTTTAATCTCAATGTCAAACTCTTGGAGTAGTAGAATCCATCATATTAATTTGGGCTTGGATTCTTGTTTGGTGAGCAAGTATTTGACTGCTGCATGATCAGTGAATACAATTACTTTAGAGCCAATAAGATATGATCTAAACTTGTCAAAAGCAAAGACTATGGCTAAAAGTTCTTTCTCTGTTGTGGTGTAGTTCCTTTGATTCTCATTAAGGACCTTGCTAGCATAGTAAATAACATGTACTAGCATGTCTTTCCTCTGTCCTAGAACGGCACCAACAGCAAAATCAGAGGCATCACACATTAATTCGAAGGGAAGATCCCAGCTAGGTGGTGCTATAATAGGTGCAAAGGAGAGTTTCTTCTTAAGCTCATCAAAGGCTACCATGCACTCTCTATCAAAAACAAAGGGAGTATTTGAGACAATTAGGTTGCTAAGAGGCTTTGCAATCTTTGAAAAATCTTTAATAAACCTCCTATAGAACCCAGCGTGTCCCAAAAAGCTTCTGATTACCTTGACATTGCAAGGTGGAGGTAACTTCTCTATTACTTCCACCTTTGCCTTGTCCACTTCTATGCCATTTTTAGAAATCTTGTGACCAAGAACCACTCCCTCAGTTACCATAAAACGGCAATTCTCCCAGTTTAAAATCAAGTTGGTTTCTTGGCACCTCTTTAGCACAAGGGCAAGATGGCATAGGCAATCAGAATACGAATTTCCAAACATAGAAAAGTCATCCATGAATACTTCGATGAACTTCTCAACCATGTCTGAAAATATGGAGAGCATGCACCTTTGGAATGTTGCAGATGCATTGCACAATCAAAAGGGCATCCTCTGGTAAGCGAAAACTCCATAGGGACAAGTAAAAGAAGTTTTCTCCTGGTTCTTGGGGTCTACAACTATTTGGTTGTAGCCAGAGTAACCATCCAGGAAGCAGTAGTATTCATGCCCTGCGAGTCTTTCAAGCATCTGGTCCATGAAGGGCAGGGGAAAGTGGTCTTTCCGGGTAGCTTCATTGAGTTTCCAATTGGTGCACAAAATTGTAAATCACACTTTTCACAACTCGTACCACTAATCAGCAAGTGCACTGGGTCGTCTAAGTAATACTTTACGTGAGTAAGGGTCGATTCCACGGAGATTGTTGGCTTGAAGCAAGCTATGGTAATCTTGTAACTCTTAGTTAGGATATAATATCAATAATGATTCTTAGTTTTAATTGTAAAAAGTAAAAGAGCATGAAATAAATACTTATTATGCAATAATGGAGAAGATGTTGGAGTTTTGGAGATGCTTTGTCTTCTGAATTCCTGTAATATAATGCTTCCTCACTTTCAAACATGCAATGCTCCTTCCATGGCAAGCTGTATGTAGGGTGTCACCGTTGTCAATGGCTACTTCCCATCCTCTCAGTGAAAATGGTCCAAATGCTCTGTCACAGCACAGCTAATCATCTGTTGGTTCTAGATCATGTCGGAATAGAATCCATTGATTCTTTTGCATTTGTCATCATGCCCAACAATCGCGAGTTTGAAGCTCGTCACAGCCATTCAATCCTTGAATCCTACTCAGAATATCACATACAAGGTTTAGACTTTCCGAATTTTCAAGAGTGGCCGCCAAAGGGTTCTAGCTTATACCATGAAGATTCTGATTAAGGAATCTAAGAGATACTCATTCAATCTAATGTAGAATGGAGCTGGTTGTCAGGCACACGTTCATGGATTGAGAATGGTGATAAGTGTCACAGATCATCACCTTCTTCATATTAAAGCGCGAATGAACATCTTAGATAGAAACAAGCGTGTTTGAATAGAAAACAGAAATAATTGCATTAATTCATCGAGACGCTGCAGAGCTCCTCACTCCCAACAATGGAGTTTAGAGACTCATGCTATCAAAAAGTATAAAGTTCAGATCTAAAAATGTCATGAGATACAAAATAAGTCTCTAAAAGTTGTTTAAATACTAAACTAGTGACCTAGGTTTACAGAAAATGAGTAAACTAAGATGGATAGTGTAGAAATCCACTTCTTGGACCCACTTGGTGTGTGCTGGGGCTGAGACTTAAGCTTCTCACGTGGCTGGGCTGTTTCTAGAGTTAAACGCCAGGTTGTAACCTGTTTCTGGCGTTGAACTCCAACTTGCAACCTGTTTCGGCGCTGAACGCCAGAATGCAACATGGGACTGGCGTTAAACGCCAGTTTACGTCATTTATCTTCACGCAAAGTATGAACTATTATATATTTCTGAAAAGCCCTGGATGTCTACTTTCCAACATAATTAAGATCACGACATTTGGACTTCTGTAGCTCCAAAAATTCCATTTCGAGTGTAGGAAGGTCAGAACCCAACAACATCATCAGTCCTTTTTCAGCCTAGATCAGATTTTTGCTCAGCTCCCTCAATTTCAGCCAGAAAATACCTAAAATCATAGAAAAATACACAAACTCATAGTAAAGTCCAGAAATATAAATTTTGCCTAGAAACTAATAAAAAATATACTAAAAATGAACTAAAACACACTAAAATCTACATGAAATTACCCCCAAAAAGCGTATAAAATATCCGCTCATCACAATACCAAACTTAAACTGTTGCTTGTCCCCAAGCAACTAGATAAATAAAATAGGATAGAAAGAAATTAAGAAGCAATAATATCTCAGAGTTGTTTTAAGTGAAGCTCAAATTTCAATTAGATGAGCGGGATTAGTAGCTTTTTGCTTCTGAACAGTTTTGGCATCTCACTTTATCCTTTGAAATTCAGAATGATTGGCATCTATAGGAACTCAGAGTTCAGATAGTATTATTGATTCTCCTAGTTTAGTATGTTGATTCTTGAACACAGTTACTTTATGGGTCTTGGCCGTGGCCCTAAGCATTTTATTTTCCAGTATTACCACCGAATACATAAATGCCACAGACACATAACTGGGTGAACCTTTTCAGATTGTGACTTAGCTTTGCTAGAGTCCCCAATTAGAGGTGTCCAGAGTTCTTAAGCACACTCTTTTACTTTGGATCACGACTTTAACCACTCAGTCTCAAGCTTTTCACTTGGACCTGCATGCCACAAGCACATGGTTAGGGACAGCTTGATTTAGCCGCTTAGGCCTGGATTTATTTCCTTGGGCCCTCCTATCCATTGATGCTCAAAGCCTTGGATCCTTTTCACCCTTGCCTTTTGGTTTAAAGGGCTATTGGCTTTTTCTACCTCTTTTGCTTTTTTTTTGCTTTTTTTTGCAAGCTTGTTTTTTTTTTCACTGCTTTATCTTGCATTAAGAATCAATTTCATGATTTTTCAGATCATCAATAACATTTCTCTTGTTCATCATTCTTTCAGGAGCCAACAATTTTAACATTCATAAAATTCAATATAAAAAATATGCACTGTTCAGGCATTCATTCAGAAGATAAAAAGTATTGCCACCACATATAAATAATTAGAATTTTCCTTATTAAGAACTCGAAAAAAATATTGCCTCTTTATTCTAAAAATCTACTATTTTATTCATGTTTGATGATGATGAGAAAAATAAATTATAGCTTAATTGGAGATAAAATCAAAATAGATATACTAATTACTATTACTCATATATAACTTCTAAGGTAAATTCCTATAAGAACAACTATCATAGAGTTAAGGCTAAGATTAGGACTCAACAACCTTTATTTTGGGAGGTGGATGCTCCTTTAATCTGTGGGGTGCTTGGTCCTTCAAGAGACAGCTTCTGGAGCTTCAGCTCCTGTATCTCTAGATATTCGTCTTCTTTCAGATCGAATTTAACTTCTGGGATCACTGATCTCAGACCCATTATTTTGTGGTACTAGTCTGCATGTTCTTTGGTTAAGAACTTCTCTTGATTCCAAAGTGGTTTTGGAATATTCTCTTTCTTGCCTCTGAAAGTGGTTTGTTTTCCCTTAGGTGCCATGATCTTGATGAATTTTAGCTCAGTGATCACGAAAAAACACACCAAACTTAGAGGTTTGCTTGTCCTCAAGCAGAAGAAAGGAAATGAGAGGAATAGAAGGAGAGGCAATTTCGAAAATTCAAAAGATATGATGAGATTTTGAAAAAGATACTTTGAATTTAAAAAGATAATATGATGAGTTTGAATAAGATTTGAGAAGAAATTAAAAATATTTGATAAGAATTCAAAAAGATAGATGAGTTTTGAAAAAGATTTGAAAAGAGATTGAAGAAGAATGAAGAAATATTTTTAGGATTAAGAATTTTTTGTATTTTGAAGTTGAAAGATGAGAATTTGTAACATGTTTATGCAAAAAATCATAAATTGAAACATGAAAAATGAAAAAATTTGAATTGAAAACAAAATTACCTCCCCACATTCCCGGCGTTAAACACCCAAACACTGCATGTTTTGGGCGTTTAACGCCCATTTGTAGCTTTTCCTGGGCGTTCAATGCGCAGCTGTTGCTTCTAGCTGGCGTTGAATGCCAGAAATTCCTTTGTCACTGGGCGTTTTTCTGAACGCCTAGGACACTGTAAATCTGGCGTTAAACGCCCAGAAGGTGCTTCTTTCTGGCGTTTAACGCCCAGATGGCTATCTCTACTGGCGTTGAACGCTCAGTAGATGCTTCTTTTGGGCATTCAACGCCCAAAACAGCTCTTATTGGCTTTTTCGCACCAGTGAGCTTCCTTTTTGCTGTTTTATCCTCTGAATCCTTCTGTAACTCTGTGAACTCAAGCAATTGCTATTTTACCTTTGAAGATAATTGACATAAACCTGTAAAAATCAATTAATTAATAATTAAGCTTTGTTAATGGCTGGGTTGCCTCCCAGCAAGCGCTTCTTTATTGTCTTTAGCTAGACTACTACTGAGCTTTAATCAAGTCTCAGTTTTGAGCATTCTTGCTCAAAATTACTTTCAAGATAATGTTTGACTCTCTGTCCATTAACAATGAACTTTTTGTTAGAATCATTATCCTGAAGCTCCACGTATCCATATGGTGATACACTTGTAATCACATATGGACCTCTCCACCGGGATTTCAATTTCTCGGGGAATAATCTACCTAGAATTAAACAGCAGAACTTTCTGTCCTGGCTCAAAGACTCTGGCTGACAACTTCTTATCATGCCATCTTTTTGCTTTCTCTTTGTAAATTTTTGTATTTTCGAAAGCGTTGAGTCTGAATTCCTCTAGCTCATTTAACTGGAGCAATCGTTTTTCTCCAGCTAACATGGCATCAAGGTTTAGGAATCTGGTTGCCCAGTAGGCCTTATGCTCCAATTCCACTGGCAAGTGACAGGCTTTTCCATATACCAGCTGGTATGCAGAAGTTCTTATAGGAGTCTTGAATGCTGTTCTGTATGCCCACAGAGCATCATCCAAGCTTTTTGCCCAATCCCTTCTACGGTTAATCACAGTCCATTCCAGGATTCTTTTAAGTTCTCTATTAGAGACTTCAGCTTGCCCATTTGTCTGTGGATGATATGGAGTGGCTACCATGTGGCTAACTCCATATCGAACCAAAGCAGAGTAAAGCTGTTTATTACAGAAATGAGTGCCCCCATCACTGATTAGTACTCTAGGGATACCAAATCTACTGAAAATGTGTTTCTGGAGGAATTTCGGCACTGTCTTAGTATCATTAGTGGGTGTTGCAATAGCTTTCACCCATTTGGATACATAATCTACTGCCACCAGAATATAAGTGTTTGAGTATGATGGTGGGAAAGGCCCCATGAAGTCAATACCCCATACATCAAACAACTCAATCTCCAAGATCCCTTGTTGAGGCATGGCATAACTGTGGGGCAGATTGCCAGATCTTTGGCAGCTGTCACAATTAAGTACAAACACTCGGGAGTCTTTATAGAGAGTAGGCCAGTAGAAGCCACATTGGAGGACTCTTGTGGCTGTTCGCATACTTCCAAAATGTCCTCCATACTGTGATCCATGGAAGTGCCAGAGGATCTTCTGTGCTTCTTCTTTAGGCACACATCTACGGATTACTCCGTCTGCACATCTCTTGAAGAGATATGGTTCATCCCAAAGATAGTACTTTGCATCCGTGATCAATTTCTTTGATTGCTGCCTACTGTACTTTTTGGGTATGAATCTCACTGCCTTGTAGTTTGCAATGTCTGCAAACCATGGCACTTCCTGGATGGCAAAGAGTTGTTCATCCAGAAAGTTTTCAGAGATCTCAGTAAGAGGGAGGGACGCCCCTTTTACTGGTTCTATTCGGGACAGGTGATCTGCTACTTGGTTCTCTGTCCCTTTTCTGTCTCTAATTTCTATATCAAACTCTTGCAGAAGTAACACCCATCTGATGAGTTTGGGTTTTGAATCCTGCTTTGTGAGTAGATATTTAAGAGCAGCATGGTCAGTGTACACAATCACTTTTGATCCTACTAAATAAGATCTGAACTTGTCAACGGCGTAAACCACTGCAAGTAACTCTTTCTGTGGTTGTGTAGTTCTTCTGTACGTCATTTAAAACACGACTGTCATAGTAAATGACATGCAGAAGCTTGTCATGCTTTTGTCCCAACACTGCACCAATGGCATGGTCACTGGCATCACACATCAGTTCAAATGGTAATGTCCAGTCTGTTGCAGAGATGACTGGTTCTGTGACCAACTTAGCTTTCAGAGTCTCAAATGCCTGCAGACACTCCTTATCAAAGATAAATGGCGTGTCAGTAGCTAGTAAATTACTTAGAGAGTTAGCGATTTTTGAAAAATCCTTTATAAACCTCCTATAGAATCCTGCATGCCTCAGAAAGCATCTGATTGCCTTAACATTGGCAGGTGGTGGTAATTTTTCAATTACCTCTACCTTAGCTTGATCCACCTCTATTCCCTTGTTTGAAATTTTGTGCCCAATGACAATTCCTTCAGTCACCATAAAGTGACATTTCTCCCAGTTTAAAACCAGGTTAGTCTCTTAGCATCTCTATAGAATAAGTGCTAGATGGTCAAGACAGGAGCTGAATAAGTCTCTGAATACTGAAAAGTCAACCATGAAGACTTCCAGAAATTTTTCCACCATATCAGAGAAAATAGAGAGCATGTACCTTTGAAAGGTTGCAGGTGCATTGCACAGACCAAATGGCATCCTTCTGTATGCAAATACTCTGGATGGACATGTGAATGCTATTTTTTCTTGATCCTGGGGATCTACTGCAATTTGATTATAACCTGAATATCCATCCAGAAAGTAGTAGTATTCATGACCTGCTAGTCTTTCTAGCATCTGGTCTATGAATGGTAAAGGAAAATGATCCTTTCTAGTAGCTGTATTGAGCCTTCTATAATCAATACACATACGCCACCCTGTAACTGTTCTTGTAGGAATCAGTTCATTTTTTCCATTATGAACCACTGTCATGCCACCTTTCTTAGGGACGACTTGGACAGGGCTTACCCAGGAGCTATCAGAAATAGGATAAATAATCCCAGCCTCTAGTAATTTAGTGACCTCCTTCTGCACCACCTCCTTCATGGCTGGATTCAACCGCCTCTGTGGTTGAACCACTGGCTTACTGTCACCCTCCAATAGGATCTTGTGCATGCATCTGGCTAAACTAATGCCCTTAAGATCATTGATGGACCACCCAAGAGCTGTCTTGTATGTCCTTAGCACTTGAATTAGTGCTTCTTCTTCCTGTGGCTATAAGGTAGAGCTTATGATTACAGGAAAGGTATCACATTCTCCCAGAAATCCATACTTCAGGGATGGTCGTAATGGTTTGAGCTCGAGTTTGGGAGGTTTCTCCTCTTCCTGAGGGATTTTCAGAGGTTCTATTATTCTCTCTGGTTCCTCCATATCAGGCTGAGCATCTTTAAAGATATCCTCTAGCTCTGATTCGAGACTCTCAGTCATATTGACCGCTTCTACCAGAGAGTCAAAAATATCAATGCTCATGCAGTCATGTTGGGTGTCTGGATGCTGCATAGCTTTGACAACATTCAACTTAAACTCGTCCTCATTGACTCTCAGGGTCACTTCCCCTTTTTGGACGTCAATGAGGGTTCATCCAGTTGCTAGGAAAGGTCTTCCTAGAATGAGAGTTGCACTCTTGTGCTCCTCCATTTCCAGCACCACAAAGTCAGTGGAACAGGAAAATGGCCCTGATGATTGGATTTTTTTACGGTTTAGAATTTCACTAATGAAATCTCGTTGTAAAGTATAGTTTCTAAACCAACAATAATCCTTTCATACAAAAGATTGTTTGTCACTAAAACAAACCCCTAAATTTATAAACCGAAGTATTGAACCTCGGGTCGTTCTCCCTAGGAATTACAATAAAGTGTCTTGTTATTGGTTGTGAGTTATTTTTGGGGTTTTAATAAGAAACATAAAAATAAATGGCAAAAAGTAAACTAATGGCTAAAAAAGTCTTGGCAAGGGTTGGTGGTCAAAGATCTCTATCCTAATCACTAACCACAAAATGAGAATTGGCAAGGATTAATCTCACTAAATCATCATCTAACTAATGGTAAAGGAAAGTTGAATGAGATATATCAATCCAAGTCCATAGGTCCTAACTCTCCAATAATTCAATTAGTGAGAACTAGAGTCAATGGCTCCCAATCATCAATCACTTGGACATTAGTAACCCAAGAGGTCCTAAGTTACCTTTCCAAGCCAAGAGTATAAAATTCTACTCTAAAATCCAACCAAGCATTTCATCAAACACTTGGAAGGCATAAAAGGAAAGCATAGTAAATTAACAACAAGAACAAAATCTAACAACAATTATGCAAAGAATTAACAACAACAAATAAAAAGGAACACAATTATTATTATTTACCTTGAATTGAATTGAAAGAGAAAGGAAGGAACAAAAGTAGATCTACAACAAAATACAAGAACAACATAAAGGAAATTACAACAAAAGAATAGAGGAAGATGAATGTAACAACAAGGAATTAAGAGGATAGAAGTAGAAGAAGATGAATTAAAATCTAGATCTAAGAACTAAACCTAATCTTAATCCTAATCCTAGAGAGAAGTGAGAGCTTCTCTCTCTAGAAACTAACTCTAACTACTAAAATAAGCTAAACTAAACTAATGGTAACTAACTTCCTCGTTCCCCTTCAATCCTTGGTTCTTATATGCAGTTTGGTGCCAAAATTGGCTGCAGAAACCCTCCAAAATCGCCAGGCACGAGTTTCTTTAATTAGATCACATGTGGACTGCGACGCGTGCGCGCACGGTATGCGTGCGCGTCCTCGGCCAATTCTGCAATGTGCGCACGAGCGCCTCGTGCGCGTGCGCGTGCTTGGCTGATTTCGCTTCTTTGTCTTTTTGTGCTTCTCTCCACTTGTATGCTTCCTTCCTTGCTCCTTTGATCCATGCCTAGCCTATTTCAATCTTGAAATTACTAGCAGACACATCAAGGCATCTTACGGAATCAAAGAGGAATTAGAATTCATCAAAATAAGGCTTTAAAAGCATGTTTTTACACTTAAGCACAAATACGGGAGAGATTACAAAACCATGCTAATTCATAGGTTAAATGTGAGAAAAGGTTGATAAAATGCTCTAAATTCAATACAAGAGAAACCCTAAAAATGGGGTTTATCAACCTCCCCACACTTAAACCTTAGCATGTCCTCATGTTAAAATAAGAAGGAACTAAGGGGTATGACATTTATTAAATGCAACTAAACTACATGAGTCCTATCTAGATGCAACTACCTAAAGTGAATGCAAATGCTTGGTCTAAACAAATCAATTCCCAAGAGAACATGTGTAAGCACAAGAACTAGGGTGATAGGAATCAAGTCCAAACTACAATTGTATTGAATTATCAAAAGAAATTCAAGCTTGCAAGAATATAGATAATATGGGTGAACACATGTAATTGAACTTTCGAACCCTCACCGGATATGTATCCATTCTATTCACTCAAGTGTTTAAGGGTTAATTCACTCAATTCCCTTCTAATCATGCTTTCCAAAATTTGATTTTCTTCTAACAATCAACACCTATTCAATGCATTCATACATTCATCACGAGGTCTTTCATTTAGGTTGTAATGGGGTTAGGGTCAAGGTAGGATCATTTATGGTTAAGTGGACTAAAGTTTAGATCCTTGATTAGCATAGACATTCCCACCTAACCTATATAATGACCTATACAAGTTCAAACTATTCTAACTACCCATTCTTCACTTTTTCTTACATATTCATGCATTCTATTCCTTGATTCATAACACTTATGCATTGATTCCCTTTTATTGTGCTTCACTTCGAGGTGTTTTGTCCCCTTTGGTTGCTTTCTTTTCATTTTCTTCTTTCTTTTTCTTCTCTTTTTTTTCTTTCACTTTATTTTTCTCTTCTTTTTTTCTTTTTATACTTTGTACAAGGACATCAATTGCATAAGGTCTTATACATTCAATCAATACATGAATATATTCCCAATTCCTAAATATGGAAATGTACTACCCTTTTTATCCCATTCAATGTTCCCAAGCCTTACCAACTTTGAATAATAAACACTCTCACTAGCCTAGGCTAATCAAAGATTCAAGCAAGGGACTTTCATTAGTTTTCTACCTTATGCTTGTAATGTGCTAAAATGAGAACAAGTTAGTTAAGCATATGCTCAAAATTGGCTAACAATGGAGAATAAAAGGTAGGCTATTTGGGTATGTGGGCTAATAAAATAATGGCCTCAATCATACAAATGCATGAATACAAGAAATAAATGGACATATAGAATCAAGCAAATCAAGGATCACAATCATAGAAAGAGAACAATTGCTCACAAGAATGGAAAATAAGTGGTTATAAAATGTAACCACATAAATAGGCTCAAGTCTCACAAGCTTGTGTTCTTAGTTCAATACATGTTTCACAAAATATAGAATTCAAGCAAGTTACATAAAAAAATTGTAATATTTTTTTCAATCAATTGGGTTGGTGCCCTATTGGTGCACGAAATTGCAATCAAACTTTTGCAATCCCGCACAACTAACCAAAACTGCACCAATGGCATGGTCACTGGCATCACACATTAATTCAAATGGCAATGTCCAATCTGGTGCAGAGATGACTGGTGCTGTGACCAGTTTAGCTTTCAGGGTCTCAAATGCCTGCAGACACTGTGTGTCAAACACAAATGGTGTGTCAGCAGCTAGCAGATTACTCAGAGGTTTTGCAATTTTCGAAAAATCCTTTATGAACCTTCTGTAGAATCCTGCATGCCCCAGAAAGCTTCTGATTGCCTTAACATTGGCAGGTGGTGGTAATTTTTCAATTACCTCTACCTTTGCCTTATCCACCTCTATTCCCTTGCTTGAAATTTTGTGCCCAAGAACAATTCCCTCAGTCACCATAAAGTGACATTTCTCCAAGTTTAAAACCAAGTTAGTCTCTTGGCACCTTTTCAGGACAAGTGCTAGGTGATTAAGACAGGAGCTGAATAAGTCTCCATATACTGAGAAGTCATCCATGAAGACTTCCAGAAATTTCTCTACCATATCTGAGAAGATAGAGAGCATGCACCTCTGAAAGGTTGCAGGTGCATTGCACAGACCAAAAGGCATCCTTCTGTAGGCAAACACGCCAGAAGGGCAAGTAAATGCTATTTTCTCTTGGTCCTGAGAATCTACTGCAATTTGGTTGTAACCTGAATAGCCATCCAAAAAGCAGTAATAATCATGACCAGCTAGTCTTTCTAGCATTTGGTCTATGAATGGTAAAGGAAAATGATCCTTTCTGGTGGCTGTATTGAGCCTTCTGTAGTCAATACACATACGCCACCCTGTGACTGTTCTTGTAGGAACCAGTTCATTTTTTTCATTATGAACCACTGTCATGCCTCCCTTTTTGGGGACAACTTGGACAGGGCTCACCCAGGGGCTATCAGAAATAGGATAAATAATCCCAGCCTCCAGTAATTTAGTGACCTCTTTCTGCACCACCTCCTTCATGGCTGGATTTAGCCTCCTCTTTGGTTGGACCACTGGTTTGGCATTATCCTCCAATAGGATCTTGTGCATGCATCTAGCTGGGCTAATACCCTTAAGATCACTTATGGACCACCCAAGAGCTGTCTTGTGTGTCCTTAGCACTTGAATCAGTGCTTCCTCTTCCTGTGGATTTAAAGCAGAGCTTATAATCACTGGAAAAGTGCCACCCTCTCCCAGAAATGCATACTTCAGGGATGGTGGTAGTGGTTTGAGTTCAGGTTTGGGAGGCTTATCCTCCTCCTGAGGAATTTTCGAAAATTCCTTTGTTTGCTGTGGTTCTTCTTGATTAGGCTGAGCATCTTCGAAGATGTCTTCAAGCTCTGATTCTAGGCTTTCAGTCATATTGATCTCTTCTACCAAAGAGTCAATAATGCCAGCGCCCATGTAGTCATTTGGTGTGTCTGGATGCTGCATAGCTTTCACAGCATTCAACTTGAACTCATCCTCATTTACTCTCAGGGTCACTTCCCCTTTTTGTACATCAATGAGAGTCCGTCCAGTTGCTAGGAATGGTCTTCCTAGAATGAGAGTTGCACTCTTGTGCTCCTCCATTTCCAGCTCCACAAAGTCAGTTGGAAAGGCAAATGGCCCAACCTTGACAATCATATCCTCTATTATGCCTGATGGATGTTTAATGGAGCCATCAGCAAGTTGGAGGCATATCCTGGTTGGTTTGACTTCTCCAGCCAACCCAAGCTTTCTAATAGTGGATGCAGGTATTAGATTGATGCTTGCTCCAAGATCACACAGGGCTGTCTTGGTGCAAGCGCCTTCTAATGTGCATGGTATCATAAAGCTTCCAGGATCTTGAAGCTTTTCTGGTAAGCTTTTCAGAATGACTGCACTGCATTCTTCAGTGAGAAACACTTTTTCAGTTTCTCTCCAATCCTTCTTATGACTTAAGATCTCTTTCATGAACTTAGCATAAGAAGGTATTTGCTCAAGTGCCTCTGCAAACGGAATCTTTATTTCAAGAGTCCTTAGATAGTCTGCAAAGCGGGCAAATTGCTTATCCTGTTCCGCTTGGCGGAGTTTTTGAGGATAAGGCATCTTGGCTTTATAGTCTTCAACCTTAGATGCTGCAGGTTTATTCCTTACAGAAGTGGTTGAAGAAGCCTTGTTAGAGGGATTACTGTCAGCACTCTCAGGTGTCTGATCTTCCCTTGGCGTCTGAACGCCAGGAATGGGTGAAGATTGGGCGTTAAACGCCAACTTCTCTCCCTTTTCTGGCGTTTGAACGCCAGAACTGGGCAGGAAATGGGCGTTTAACGCCAGCTTTCCCTCCCTTTCTGGCGTTTGAACGCCACTAGCATTCCTCTCTGGGCTCTTACTGTCCTCAGAGGGATTTTGAACAGTGGTTTGGTTATCCTCTGTCAATTGTTCCTTGTTTGACTTTTTGCTCTTTTGAGTGGTGTTGTTTAATGTCTTCCCACTCCTTAGTTGAACTGCTTGACACTCTCCCGTTGTCTGATTAGATATCTGCTGTTTTGCTTGACTCAACTGCAGTTCCATGTTCTTGTTAGCAACTTTAGTTTCATGGAGTATCTCTTTAAATTCTGCTAACTGATCTGTCATCAGGAGCAATTGTTGATTAAGCTCAATCATCTGTTCTTGAGGATTAGGATCAGTGACTACTGCCATGACTTCCTCTTTTGGAGAGAACTCATTGCTAGAGTATAAGTATTGGTTCTAGCAACAGTGTCTATAAGCTCTTGAGCCTCTTCAATTGTCTTCCTCATGTGTATAGATCCACCAGCTGAGTGGTCTAAAGACATCTGAGCTTTTTCTGTAAGCCCATAGTAGAAGATGTCTAACTGTACCCACTCTGAAAACATTTCAGAGGGGCATTTTCTTAGCATACCTCTAGACCTCTCCCAGGCATTATAAAGGGATTCATTATCCTCTTGTTTAAAGCCTTGGATGTCCAGCCTTAGCTGTGTCATCCTCTTTGGAGGGTAAAAATGATTCAGGAATTTGTCTGATAACTGTTTCCATGTCTTTATGCTTGCTGTAGGTTGGTTATTCAACCACCTTTTAGCTTGATCTTTTACAGCAAATGGAAACAGTAATAGTCTGTAGACATCCTGATCCACCTCTTTATCATGTACTGTGTCAGCAATTTGTAAGAACTGTGCCAGAAACTCAGTAGGCTCTTCCTGAGGGAGACCGGAATATTGGCAATTTTGCTGCACTATGATAATGAGTTGAGGGTTTAGCTCAAAGCTGCTTGCTTTGATGGGAGATGTACAGATGCTACTCCCATATGCAGCTGTAATGGGGTTAGCATATGACCCCAGAGTCCTTCTGGACTGATCAATCTCACTTAGGTCCATGATGGATAAAAGGAATGATATGGATTGCAAGTAGAAAAACTTTTTTTTTTGAATTAACCGAAAAAATAAAATAAAATAAAACAAAAGGAAAATAAAATAAAAATTCGAAAATTAAAAGAAAATAAGATCAAAGCAAATTGAAAACTGGATCAATTAGTTAATCAAAAAGATTTTGAGATTAGCAATTAGAAAGATATGATTGAAAAATTTTTTTTTTTTGAAAAAGATTTGATTTTTGAAAAGAGGAAAGAGAAAAACAACAAAATGACACCAAACTTAAAATTTTTAGAAAATCAAACACTAATTTTCGAAAATTTTTAAGGGAAAAACACAAAGAGGACACCAAACTTAAAATTTTTACGGATCAAAAAGGGACTAAGGACATGCAAAATTGAAAATTAAAAGAAAAGCAAAAGCATGCAATTGACACCAAACTTAAAATATGAAACTAGACTCAACTAAAAGACTCTAAACCAATAAAAACAAAACAGTCCTAATCTAAGCAACAAGATAAGCCGTCAGTTGTCCAAACTCGAACAATCCCCGGCAACGGCGTCAAAAACTTGGTGCACGAAATTGCAATCAAACTTTTGCAATCCCGCACAACTAACCAGCAAGTGCACTGGGTCGTCCATGTAATACCTTACGTGAGTAAGGGTCGATCCCACGGAGATTGTCGGCTTGAAGCAAGCTATGGTTATCTTGTAAATCTTAGTCAGGATATCAATAATTATCAGGATTGATTGTGAAAAGCAAAAGAACATGAAATAAGTACTTGTTTTGCAGTAATGGAGAATATGTTGAGATTTTGGAGATGCTCTGTCTTCTGAACCTCTGCTTTCCTACTGTCTTCTTCTTCAAACACGCAAGTCTCCTTCCATGGCAAGCTGTATGTAGGGTTTCACCGTTGTCAATGGCTACCTCCCATCCTCTCAGTGGAAATGTTCAACGCACCCTGTCACGGCACGGCTATCCATCTGTCGGTTCTCGATCAGGCCGGAATAGAATCCAGTGATTCTTTTGCGTCTGTCACTAACGCGCCGCCTTCAGGAGTTTGAAGCTCGTCACAGTCATTCAATCATTGAATCCTACTCAGAATACCACAGACAAGGTTTAGACCTTCCGGATTCTCTTGAATGCCGCCATCAGTTCTAGCTTATACCACGAAGATTCTGATTAAAGAATCCAAGAGATATCAACTTAATCTAAGGTAGAACGGAGGTGGTTGTCAGGCACACGTTCATAGTTGAGAATGATGATGAGTGTCACGGATCATCACATTCATCCGGTTTAAGAACAAGTAATATCTTAGAATGGAAGCAAGCATGATTGAATGAAAAACAGTAGTAATTGCATTAATCCATCAAGACACAGCAGAGCTCCTCACCCCCAACCATGAGGTTTAGAGACTCATGCCGTGGAAGGTACACAAAGAAACGTGTAAAGTGTCACAAGGTACAGATACAATGTCAAGAGATCCTATTAATAGTAAACTAGTAACCTAAGGTTTTACAGAAATGAGTAAATGACAGAAAAATCCACTTCCGGGCCCACTTGGTGTGTGCTTGGGCTGAGCATTGAAGCTTTCATGTGTAGAGATCTTTTCTGAAGTTAAACGCCAGCTTTCATGCCAGTTTGGGCGTTTAACTCCAAGTTTTATGCCAGTTCCAGCGTTAAACGCTGGAAATTCTGAGGCTGATTTTCCACGCCGGTTTGGGCCATCAAATCTCGGGCAAAGTATGGACTATTATACATTGCTGGAAAGCCCAGGATGTCTACTTTCCAATGCCGTTGAGAGCGTGCCAATTGGGCTTCTGTAGCTCCAGAAAATCCACTTCGAGTGCAGGGAGGTCAGAATCCAACAGCATCTGCAGTCCTTTTCAGCCTCTAAATCAGATTTTTGCTCAGATCCCTCAATTTCAGCCAGAAACTACCTGAAATCACAGAAAAACACACAAACTCATAGTAAAGTCCAGAAAAGTGAATTTTAACTAAAAACTAATAAAAATATACTAAAAACTAACTAAATCATACTAAAAACATACTAAAAACAATGCCAAAAAGCGTATAAATTATCCGCTCATCACCTATAATTAAGTTTCTTGGAAAATCTCAATATTTGACTAAGCATTGTTGTGATTGAAAAGATTCAAAAATTCCTTAGTTTACCCTTTCCTTTTTCACTTAAAACAAATTTCTTATGCGAAAAGGGTGACTAAGTTTTAACAATTCCAAACATGGTTTCTAATCACAACCACAAACTAAAAAGAAAGGTATGCAAACTAAAAAAAAGGAATGTATGCAAAAGTGTATAAGGAAAAATCCAACTAAAAGTATGGAATCTATCATCCAAAACATCTAAAAATATCCAAAAGCATCAAAATATCTAAAATATCAAGTATATACAAAATGAGATAACTAGGCAGCATAACTAAAGTGTTAACCGGTCTCCTCTCAATGCTAATCCTGAGGATCAGGGATAGGTACACCGGTCGGCTCTGGCTCTGGCTGTGGTAAGGGCTTGAATGTGAGACAGATTGAGTAGGTGAGAGAAAGAGAGTGAGACTGAGGGTGAAAGAGCGAGGGCTGCGGTGTGGGCGACGGTGGCGATGGTCGCCGGCGAGTAGTCGTTGGGAAAAGAGGAAGAAGAGGGGCGAAGAGGAAGAAGGTGGGAGTGAGGGTGAGGTGCGCGACTGCGCAGCGTCCCTCGCGTCTAGGGTTTTCATATTTTTACATCGACGCGGGTTCGCACAATGCGCGTCCGCGTGCATTTGATGAAATTGGGGACCGACGCGTGCGCGCCTAGAGCGCTCAAGCGTGGATGGTGGAAGTTGGAAAGGGCGCGTGCGCGTACAGTGAGCGCACGCGTGCAGGGAGTTGGGCTGCAGACTTAAGGTTGGCCCAGAAAAGGCCTAACTCTCTGGAAAACGGCCTGGAAGTTGCACTATCAGACCGACGCGCACGCGGCATGTGCACTTACGCGTGCATTAACAGTTTATCCAGATGGCGCGCAAGCGCGATGTGTGCGCTCGCGTGCTTCCCCCTTTTTGCGTACGAACACGTACGCGGCAAGTGCGTGTCCGCGTGAGAGGAGTTGGGCTGAGGGCATAAAGTTGGCCCAGGACCTGCGCAACTCTCTGGATTTTGGCTTAGAAGTTGCAGCAGCAGATCGACGCGGACGCAACAGGTGCGCGTCCGCGTGTACTCCCTTACTGTTTTGAATGGCGCACACGCACGTTGTGCGCGTGATGATTGGATTTTTGACGGTTTAGAATTTCACAAATGAATTCTCGTTACAAGTATAGTTCCTAAACCAAACCATAATCTTTTCATACAAAAAGTTGTTTGTCACTAAAACAAACCCCTAATTTATAAACCGAAGTATTGAAACCTCGGGTCGTTCTCCCTAGGATTTACAATAAAGTGTCTTGTTATTGGTTAGAAATGCGTTTTGGGGTTTTGGATAAGAAGCATGAAAGTAAATGGCAATGAAAATAAACTAACAACTATAAAAGGCTCTTGGCAAGGTATGAAAATTAGAAGTCCTATCCTAGTTATCCTTCTCAATTGTGATGAGAATTGTTCATTGCTACCACTTAGTTAACCCTTACTAAATAAAGGAAAGTCAAGTGGATGAATTGACTTGGGCCACAAGTCCTAGCCAACTCCCAAGGAAAGACTAGCTTTAGTGCACTCCAAACCAATTAGCAATCTCTCCAATTACCAATCAACAAAGAAATTAGATAACTCAAGTATCACTAATTACTCTACCTAGGCCAAGAGGAACAAAATCTAACTAATAGCTATAAGAGACATTTCATCAAACACATAGAGTGCAATACAAGTAAACACATGAATTTGCAAGAATTAAAGAGAGATCTAACTACAAAGGCAAGAGGTCCACAGTAGAAAACCAAATCAATCATAAAACAACAAAGAACTTACCAACTGCATTGAAGGAGAAATGTTGATCTACAAAAGAAAATTCACAAACTACAAACAAAGGAATTACATTAGAAGAAGAATTCTACAACTACAATAGAGGAGAGGAACGAAAATTTGAAGAGAGAAGAAGAAGAAATAGATCTAGATCTAAGAGCTAACCTAATCCTAATTCTAGAGAGAAGTGAGAGCTTCTCTCTCTAGAAACTACTTCTAAAACTAAACTATGACTAATGGTAACTAACTTCTAAAGTATGAAAAGTATCTTCATTCCCCCTTCAATCCTTGGATTAAATAGCATCAGAAATGAGTTGGATTGGGCCCACAAGGCTTTAGAATTCGCTGGCCACGTTTTGCTTTAAGTGAACCAGGTGGCAGCAACGGCGCGTGCGTGTACTATGCACGTACGCGCCACCATGTGCGGTTCAACCATAGCAAATCTTATATCGTTTCGAAGCCTCGGATGTTAGCTTTCTAACCCAACTGAAATCGCTTCATTTAGACCTCTGTAGCTCAAGTTATGGTCATTTAAGTGCAAAGAGGTCGGCTTGACAGCTTTCTGGTTCTTTCATTTTTTCATGAGTTCTCCAACTTTTCATGCTTTCTTTCTTCATTCCCTTGATCCAATCCTTGCCTCCTAAATCTGAAATCACTTAACAAACATATCAAGGCATCTAATGGAATCAAGGTGAATTAGATTTAGCTATTTTATGACCTAAAAAGCATGTTTTCACTCTTAAGCACAATTAAAGGAGAATATACAAAACCATGCAATTTCATTGAATAAATGTGGGTAAAAGGTGATAAAATCCCCTAAAATCAATACAAGATAAACCCTACAAATGGGGTTTATCAATGTGTCCGCATGGGTTGTGTTGGGCTCAGGGTATAGGGTTTGCCTAAGAGAGGCCCAATTCTCTGGAGAGTGTATGGTGGTGCATCCGCTCATGGACGCGTGCGCATACGTCGTGCGCGCGCATCCACCCCCCCCTTTTTTTTTGCAGAAAAATTTTGCCCCTAAAATGCTCACAACTCTTTATTCAATCAACCATCATACAATTCACAAAAAATGCAATTTGATTTTATTCATCTACTACTAAACACAACATACATGTGACTATGCTAACAATCAAGTTGTACAAACAAATCAATATGAAATATACCTACAATGGCAACTCAAATCACTTATTAAGTAAAATTAAAAGAGAGTGGAAAGAGTTTACCATGGTGGGGTGTCTCCCACCTAGCACTTTTATTTTAAGTCCTTAAGTTGGACATTTTGAGGAGCTCATTGTCATGGTGGCTTGTGCTTGTACTCATCCTTGAATCTCCAAGGGTCCTTGCTTCTTGAATGGTTGACAGAATTTCCAACCATCTTCATCAAGCTTGGGTAGAGTTCCACCCAAGATATGAGTCCCCATAGTTGGTCTTCACATAGCGAACCGGGATCCCATATCTTATCTTCACACCCATCCGTGAGCTGAGTTTCATGGTTTTTCCGTATGGGTGAGTGACATAAGGGCGGTCGAAACATAGAATTCTCTTGAGTCCACCAATGTTTCCTTCTAGACCCATACCAAGTGGTGCTTGTCCCATCATCATCCCTATACTTTAAAGCTTTGACCTTAGAGAGCTTTATACCCAATTTCTAACCACTACACAATTCTCTTTTTCCTTTTAGTCCACAAAGAGCTCTAAGTTGTCCATCTGTTTCAATCAAACCATATTCAAGTGAGAAAATAAAGCTTAGAGATAAGGATTTTACCTACTCAAATGTTGTGTTGGATGGTGACTTGGGAAGGGAGACTTCCCCACACTTAGGCAATGCAAGGTCTACTTCCTTGTGCTCTTTTTTGTGTATTTCCACCTTTTGACAAATTTCTTCAATTTCAACCTTTTCCTTTTTACTTGGCTTGGTGTTGTCTTCAAGAGCTTCGGTTTCTTGCCCAATGGGAGGTGATTCAATATTGGATAGGAATTCATTGATGAATAAATTCATCTCTTGATCAACCTCTTCATATTCTTCAATTTCGATATACACCGTGCCAACATTCTCTCCTTGGTAGATCTCCTTCGGTTTATTCTCTTCTTCATTGTTCACCAAGGGTATGGATGGTTGTGCACACTCTTCTATTATCTCAATGGATGGGGGTTTAATTGTAGATAAAAATTCCTCCATGATTCACATGCCGATTTCTCATTTCTTAAGTCTTGAACCACTTCCTCCTTTATTTCAATAACCGTAGGCCTCTCCAATTGTTCTCTTACTACTACCGATTCCTTTTTCACCGTATTCTCCGATATCTTCTCTATACTTTGCTCCTCCTTAGGTTTTTCACATGTGGCTACGAAAGTACCTTGAGTATTCAAACATTGGTGGGCTAAAGTGTTCACCACCTTAGTCAAATTGGTCACAAACTCAAGTGTATCCCGCTTCATGGCTTCTTGTCCTTGAAGTAACAAAGTTAGAGAGTTGTCTATTGGGGCTTGGGGTGAGTATGAAGGTTCATTATATTGGAGAGAGGGTTCATGGTAAGAAGGTGGTTCCTCTTGGTAAAATTGTGGAGATGGTGTGCATTGAGGTGGTTCTTTGGAGTAATATTGATATGGTTGTGGTGGTTCTAAAGGTTCTTGCTCATAATGGTCATAAGAATATGGCATGGATGATTGGTCATATGGTGGATATGGATCATAGAAAGGGGCTTGGTATGGAAGGGCTTGTGAGTACGGTTGAGGTTCATGTTGAGGATAGGTGTCATAGGCATATGGTGGTGGTGATTGATTATCACAAAAAGATTCACCATAGCTATTGAATTGACATGCATCAGGGTGAGAATTATACCTATAAGTGTCTGGAGGTTGTTGCCAATAGGAGTGATCAATTCCTTGAGGCTCCTCCCATCTTGGAGTGTTCCATCCTTGGTACATGTTACCATTGAAGTGCACATTTCCTACAACACAATTAGAACCAAACTCACAGCCAAAGTGAGAATTAATTATGGAAAAACAAAATAAAACTAACAAAAACTAGAAAACAAGCTAAAGACAAGCCTATTCACACTATTTACATATGCACAATAACCAATAACATAACACCATTGCAAATTCCCGGCAACGGCGCCATTTTGATGATTGCATTTTTTTACGGTTTAGAATTTCACTAATGAAATCTTGTGGTAAAGTATAGTTTCTAAACCAACAATAATCCTTTCATACAAAAGATTGTTTGTCACTAAAACAAACCCCTAAATTTATAAACCGAAGTATTGAACCTCGGGTCGTTCTCCCTAGGAATTACAATAAAGTGTCTTATTATTGGTTGTGAGTTATTTTAGGGGTTTTAATAAGAAACATAAAAATAAATGGCAAAAAGTAAACTAATGGCTAAAAAAGTCTTGGCAAGGGTTGGTGGTCAAAGATCTCTATCCTAATCACTAACCACAATATGAGAATTGGCAAGGATTAATCTCACTAAATCATCCTCTAACTAATGGTAAAGGAAAGTTGAATGAGATATATCAATCCAAGTCCATGGGTCCTAACTCTTCACTAATTCAATTAGTGAGAACTAGAGTCAATGGCTCCCAATCATCAATCACTTGGACATTAGTAACTCAAGAGGTCCTAAGTTACCTTTCCAAGCCAAGAGTATAAAATTCTACTCTAAAATCCAACCAAGCATTTCATCAAACACTTGGAAGGCATAAAAGGAAAGCATAGTAAATCAACAACAAGAACAAAATCTAACAACAATTATTACAAAGAATTAACAACAACAAATCAAAAGGAACACAATTATTATTATTTACCTTGAATTGAATTGAAAGAGAAAGGAAGGAACAAAAGTAGATCTACAACAAAATACAAGAAAAACATAAAGGAAATTACAATAAAAGAATAGAGGAAGATGAATGTAACAACAAGGAATTAAGAGAATAGAAGTAGAAGAAAATTAATTAAAATCTAGATCTAAGAACTAAACCTAATCTTAATCCTAATCCTAGAGAAAAGTGAGAGCTTCTCTCTCTAGAAACTAACTCTAACTACTAAACTAATGGTAACTAACTTCCTCATTCCCCTTCAATCCTTGGCTCTTATATACAGTTTGGCGCCAAAATTGGCTGCAGAAACCCTCCAAAATCGCCAGACACATGTTGCTTTAATAAGATCACGTGTGGACTGCGACGCGTGCGCGCATGGTACGCGTGCGCGTTCTCGGCCAATTCCGCAATATGTGCGCGAGCGCCTCGTGCGCATGCGCGTGCTTGGCTGATTTTACTTCTTTGGCTTTTTATGCTTCTCTCCACTTGTATGCTTCCTTCCTTGCTCCTTTGATCCATGCCTAGCCTATTTCAATCCTGAAATTACTAGCAGACACATCAAGACATCTTATGGAATCAAAGAGGAATTAGAATTCATCAAAATAAGGCTTAAAAAGCATGTTTTTACACTTAAGCACAAATACGGGAGAGATTACAAAACCATGAAGGTTGATAAAATGCTCTAAATTCAATACAAGATAAACCCTAAAAATGGGGTTTATCAGGCCCAACCTTGACAATCATGTCTTCAATCACGCCTGATGGGTATTTAATGGAGCCATAAGCAAGTTGGAGACATATCCAGGTTGGTTTGACTTCTTCAATCAAACCAAGCTTTCTGATAGTAGATGCAGGTATTAGGTTGATACTTGCCCGAAGATCACATAAAGCTTGCTTGGTACAAATACCCTCTAATGTGCATGGTATCGTAAAACTTCCGGGATCTTTAAGCTTCTCAAGTAAGCTTTTCAGAATGACTGCACTGCATTCTTCAGTGAGGTGAACTTTTTCAATTTCCCTCCAATCCTTCTTATGACGTAAGATCTCTTTCATGAACTTAGCATAAGAGGGTATTTTCTCAACTGCCTCTGCAAACGAAATCTTTATTTCAAGAGTCCTGAGATAGTCTGCAAAGTGGGCAAATTGCTTATCCTATTCCGCTTGACGGAGTTTTTTAGGATAAGGTATTTTGGCTTTGTATTCCTCAACCTTAGTTGCTGTAGGTTTATTGCCTACAGATGTAGGTTGAGAAGCCTTTCTAGAGGGGCTGCTATCAGTACTTGTATGTGTCTGATCTCCCACTGGTGTTCGAATGCCAGGGGTGGAAGTTGGAGTGGCATTAGACGCCAACTTCTTACCTATTTCTGGCATCTGAACGCCAGAACTGTGCTTCCTTTGGGCGTTCAACGCCAATTCCTTGCCTATTTCTGGCGTCTGAACGCCAGAACTGCACTTCCTTTGGGCGTTCAACGCCAATTCCTTGCCTATTTCTGGCATTGAACGCCAGGACTGAGCATGGGTTGGGCGTTCAACGCCAGCTTTCCACCCCTTTTCTGGCGTTTGAGCACCAGAATTATTCCTCTCTGGGCTCTGACTGTCCTCAGAGGGATTTTGGGTAGCAGTTTGTTAATTTCTTGGCTTCCTGCTGCCTTGAAGTGAGGTATTTAATGTTTTTCCACTTCTTAATTGAACTGCTTGGCACTCTTCTATTATTTGTTTTGATAACTGCTATTCTGTTTGCTTCAACTGGACTTCCATATTCATATTAAAGAATTCTTGTTTCTTGCAATATCTCCTTAAATTTGGCAAACTGTTTTGTTAGAAAATCTAATTGCTGATTGAATTCAGTAGCTTGATCTGCAGGACTGAGTTCAGCAGTTACTGTTTTAGCCTCTTCATTGATAGAAGGTTCACTGCTTAGGTACAGATGCTGATTTCTGGCAACTGTATCATTGAGCTCTTGAGCTTCTTTAATTGTCTTTCTCATGTGTATAGATCAACCAGATGAGTGGTCTAGAAAAACCTGAGCTTTCTCTGTAAGCCCATAATAAAAGATGTCTAACTGCACCCACTTTGAAAATATTTCAGAGGGACATTTTCTTAGCATCTCTCTGTATCTCTCCCAGGCATCATAAAGGGATTCATTATCTCCTTGTTTGAAGCCTTGGATGCTCAGCCTTAGCTGTGTCATCCGTTTTGGAGGAAAATAGTGATTCAGGAATTTTTCTAACAGTTGTTTCCATGTCTTTATGCTGTCCTTAGGTTGGTTATTTAACCACCTCTTAGCTTGGTCTTTTACAGCAAATGAAAATAGTAACAATCTGTAGACATCCTGATCTACTTCCTTATCATATACTGTGTCAGCAATTTATAAAAACTGTGCCAGAAACTCTGTAGGATCTTCCTGTGGAAGACCGGAATACTGGCAACTTTGCTGTACCATGAAAATGAGCTGAGGGTTCAACTCAAAGCTACTGACTCCGATGGAGGGTATACAGATACTACTCCCGTATGAAGCAGTAGTGGGGTTAGCATATGACCCCAGAGTCCTTCTGGACTGTTCACTTCCACTTAGGTCCATGATGGAGAAAGGGAGATGATGTGGATTTATTTTATTTATTTTATTATATTAAAAAAAATTATTTTCGAAATAATAAAATAGAATAAAATAAAAACCAAAATAAAAAAATGAAAAGTAAAAAAATAAAATTAAAAATAAAAAAAATTTTGAAAATATTTTATGAAGATTTTCGAAAAAGTGAGGAGAGAGAAAGTGGTTAGGATATTTTTTTTGAAAGAGATATGTTTTTTTTAAATTCTAAAAGAGGATAAGATTTTAAAAAAATTTGAAATTGAAATCTGAATTTTTTTTTTAAATTTGAAATAATTGCTTAAAAATAGTTAGAAAGGATAATTTTTTTTATTTTTGAATTTTATGATGAAAGAGAAAAACACACAAAAGACACAAAACTTAAAATTTTTAGATCTCATGTTCCTTGCTTTCGAAAATTTTGAAGGGAAAACACCAAGGAACACCAAACTTAAAAATTTTAAGATCAAAACACAAAGAAGACTCAAGAACACTTTGAAGATTCACAAGAACAACAAGAGCAAAAGAAAGAACACCAAACTTAAAATTTTTTTGAAAACTAAATTAAATTTTCAAAAATTAAAGAAAATTAACAAGAGAACACCAAACTTAAAGTTTGGCACAAGATTCAATCAAAGAAAAAATTATTTTTAAAAAAGTTTTAAAAAGAAGATACCCAATTGCCAAGAACATAAGCCAACGCTTTAGCCAACTGAGCTATAAATTTAACGTGTTTTAAAAAGGTATTTAATAAATAAAATTTTTTTTTTTTGAAAACTAAAAATTTGAAAAAAGCACAAGAAAAACAAGAAAAGACACAAAACAAGACAAACCAAAGATCAAACAAGAAAAATTGACAAGAACAATTTGAAGATCAAGGAAAAACAAGAACACGCAATTCAAAAAATTGAGAGACAAAGAAAAGCATGCAATTGACACCAAACTTAGAACATGACACTAAACTCATAAAAAAAAACGAAAATTCAATTAAAGAAAAATAATAATTTTGAAAAATCTTTAAAAGGAATAATAGAAGATGCAATCCTAGTGACTCTAAACTAAAAAGATAATTTTTTCCTAATCTAAGTAACAAGAATCACCGTCAGTTGTTCAAACACAAACAATCCCCGGCAACGACGCCAAAAACTTGGTGCATGAAATTGTAAATCACACTTTTCACAACTCGTACCACTAACCAGCAAGTGCACTGGGTCATCAAAGTAATACCTTACGTGAGTAAGGGTCGATCCCAAGGAGATTGTTGGCTTGAAGCAAGCTATGGTTATCTTGTAACTCTTAGTCAGGATATAATATCAATAATGATTCTTAGTTTTAATTGTAAGAAGTAAAAGAGCATGAAATAAATACTTATTATGCAATAATGGAGAAGATGTTAGAGTTTTGGAGATGCTTTGTCTTCTGAATTCCTGTAACATAATGCTTCCTCACTTTCAAACATGCAAGGCTCCTTCCATGGCAAGCTGTATGTAGGGCATCACCATTGTCAATGGCTACTTCCCATCCTCTCAGTGAAAATGGTCCAAATGCTCTGTCACAGCACGGCTAATCATCTGTTGGTTCTCGATCATGTCGGAATAGAATCCATTGATTCTTTTGCGTTTGTCATCACGCCCAACAATCACGAGTTTGAAGCTCGTCGCAGCCATTCAATCCTTGAATCCTACTCGGAATACCACAGACAAGGTTTAGACTTTCTGGATTCTCAAGAGTGGCCGCCAAAGGGTTCTAGCTTATACCACGAAGATTCTTATTAAGGAATCTAAGAGATACTCATTCAATCTAGTGTAGAACGGAGGTGGTTGTCAGGCACACGTTCATGGATTGAGAATGGTGATAAGTGTCACGGATCATCACCTTCTTCATATTAAAGCGCGAATGAACATCTTAGATAGAAACAAGCGTGTTTGAATAGAAAACAGAAATAATTGCATTAATTCATCGAGACGCTGCAGAGCTCCTCAACCCCAACAATGGAGTTTAGAGACTCATGCCATCAAAAAGTATAAAGTTCAGATCTGAAAATGTCATGAGATACAAAATAAGTCTATAAAAGTTGTTTAAATACTAAACTAGTGACCTAGGTTTACAAAGAATGAGTAAACTAAGATGGATAGTGCAGAAATCTACTTCTGGGGCCCACTTGGTGTGTGCTGGGGCTGAGACTTAAGCTTCTCACGTGCCTGGGCAGTTTCTGGAGTTAAACCCCAGGTTGTAACCTGTTTCTGGCATTGAACTCCAACTTGCAACCTGTTTCTGGCGCTGAACGCCAGAATGCAACATGGGACTAGCGTTAAACGCAAGTTTACGTTATTTATCTTCGCGCAAAGTATGGACTATTATATATTGCTAGAAAGACCTGGATGTCTACTTTCAAACCCATTTAAGATCGCGCCATTTGGACTTCTGTAACTCCAAAAAAGCTATTCCGAGTGTAGGGAGGTCAGAATCAAACAGCATTAGCAGTCCTTTTTCAACCTAGATAAGATTTTTGCTCAGCTCCCTCAATTTCAGCCAGAAAATACCTGAAATCACAGAAAAACACACAAACTCATAGTAAAGTCCAGAAATATGAATTTTTTCTTAAAAACTAATAAAAAATATACTAAAAACTAACTAAAACACACTAAAATCTACATGAAATTACTTCCCAAAAAGCGTATAAAATATCCGCTCATCACCGATAGTCAATGCACATGCGCCATCCGGTCACTGTCCTTGTGGGTAGGGGTGACAAACGGGCCTAAACCCGCTAGGCCGGCCCGCGTAACCCGCCAAAAAAGGCAGGTTGGGTTGGAAAATTAGGACTGCCAAATAGTAAAAGCTCATCTAACCCGCACCGCTTAAACCACGGGCTATGGCGGGGCGGGGCAGGCTTTCCCGCGGGGCTTAGAATTTTTTTAGTAAGGGGTATTTTTACAATTTTTTTTACCAAAACTCAACTTTCCCCAACCCAACTTACAAGAGAATGAAGATGAAAATTGAGTATTTTGGATTATATTTTTTTTTAGAGACAATATTTTTAATTATGTTTTGGATTACGTTTATTTTGCTTTGGGAACAATATTTATAATTCTAATTTTTGGATGAAAACTTGGTTTATAATTATATTTACTAGATATTTATAATTACAAAGATTTTAATGTTTGTGAATATAAAAATTATAATTTGTTTATACTTTTAGAAATTATAATAGTTAAAAGTAAAAAATAGGACATATTTTTTATGCCTTTATATATATTATTTAATAGTTAAAAGTAAAAAAAAAGAAGTTATTTGGCGGGCTTAGCCCGCCGGCCCGCTAGCCCACTGTTAGGTTGGGCAGGCTAGGATTCTGGGATCGACTCATTAGGCGGGGCCGGGCGGGCCAGCCCGCCAAAAGGCGGGCTTTTGGCGGGGCAGAGCGGGCTTCCCTGCTTGCCACCCCTACTTGTGGGTATCAGTTCATTCTTTTCATTTGACACAACAGTAATCCCTCCCTTCTTTGGGACTACTTGCACCGGGCTTACCGAAAGACTGTCTGAGATGGGATAAATCACCCCAGCTTGCCATAACTTCAACACCTCCTTCTGGACCACTTCATTCATAGTTGGGTTCAGCCTTCTTTGTTGTTGTCTTGAGGGCTTAGCACCCTCCTCAAGCAGAATCTTGTGCATGCACATTGAGGGGCTAATCCCTTTTAAGTCTGTAAGTGTCCAGCCTATAGCATCCTTGTGTTGTTTCAGCACTTGGATAAGTTCCTCTTCTTGCTCCTTACTCAAGCTTGAGTTGATGATCACTGGGTAGGTGCTGATGTCACCCAGATATGCATATTTCAAGCTTGGTGGTGAGGTCTTCAGCTCTAGTTTTAGTGCCTCTTCTCCATTGTCGTCTTTGTGGTTTGTCATGATTGAACTTTCCATGGTTCCTTGTGGTAGTTCTCCACGTGGTGTTTGTTGCTCCAATTACATAGTTTCTTCACATTGCTCTTCTTCCAAAACCCCATGAACTATTTGTTCTATGGTGTCCACCATCATGCATTCTCCCATTGATTCCTTGGGATAACTCACTGCCTTGAAAATAGTGAAGACCATCTTCTCCTCATGTAATCTCAATACTAGTTTCCCTTTTTGCACATCAATTATGGCTCCAGCAGTAGCTAGGAAAGACCTTCCTAGGATAATTGAAGTGTTAGCCTCTTCTTCCATATCCAGCACAACAAAGTTAGCTGGGAAAATGAATTCTCCCACTTTCACCAATAAATCTTCTACTACTCCATGTGGAAACTTGAATGTTCTGTCAGCTAGTTGGAGTGCCATTCTTGTTGGTTTGGCTTCCTCAATTCTCATCCTTCTCATCATGTTTAAGGACATGAGATTGATGCTACCTCTCAAGTCGCATAAGGCCTTCTCAATATTGATATCTCCTATGATACAGGGGATTTGGAAAATCCCTGGGTCTTTTATTTTCTGGGGGAGTTTCTTTTGTATGATGGCACTACACTCCTCAGTTAGCACTATAGTCTCCTTTTCTCCCCAATTTCTTTTTCCTTTCATGAGTTCCTTCAAGAACTTGGTGTAGAGGGGCATTTGCTCTAGTGCTTCAACAAATGGTATATTGATTTGGAGCTTTTTGAAGATCTCCAAGAATCTGGAAAACTGGCCGTCCTTCCCATCTTTCCTTAGCCTTTGTGGATATGGTGCTTTTGGCACATAAGGCTTCAAGATTGGCTTTGGTGTAGATGGGCCAGGGGTCTCTTCTTTCTTCTTGTTTTCACATTTTTTTGTAGCTTCTTCTTTATGGTTCTCCTGGCTTGGAGTTGCCTCTTCTACCACCTTTCCACTCCTAATTGTGATGGCCTTGCATTCCCCTCTTGGGTTGGCCATGGTGTCATTGGGAAATGTGTGTGTAGGCATTAGAATTTGCTTGGATAAGATCCCCACTTGTGCTCCAGCTTTGAGATTGATGCACCTTGATTCTTCAGATTCGATCTATATTCTTCTTGGTTGGCATCTATCTTTTTTTCAGCTTGTGCTTGTCTCTCCAAAAGGGTGGAAATAGCCCCTGTGTGCTGTGATGTTAGCTGTGCTATTGCAGCCTCTACTCTCTTAAAGTTACCTCTGATCTTGCATGGTTGTGAAGTTGAGGTTAATGTGTCTTGATGGTGGTGTGTTTGCTAGGTGGAAGGGTATGATAAGTGAGGTGGATTGTGGTAGGGTCTGTTGTTGTTTGATTGATGGTTGGGGTTGTGATTTTGGTATTGATTGGCTTGGTATGGCTTGTTATGATCTTGGTTGTGACCTTGTTGGTTCCCCCACCCAAAATTTAGGTGGTTCTTCCATCCTGGGTTGTATGTCTTGGAGTTAAGGTCATATGGTGGTCAAGAGTGGTTGTGTACAAAGTTTGCTTGCTCACATTCGACTTCTGGTGCATCTCCTTCTTGGGGTGGTGCTTGAGCTTGAACCACTGCAACTTAATTGTTCTCTATCTTCTTAGTCAAGGCTACTAATTATGCTGCAATTGCTTTATTTTGTGCCAACAAGGCATCTACAGAGTTAAGTTCCAGCATCCCCTTCTTCTGGCCCCTTTCTGAAGCATAGATGTAATCATTCTCAGCTATAGTTTTCAATGACATCTATGGCTTCCTCAATGGTCTTCTTCTTGTTGAGTGAACCCCCTGAAGAGTGGTCCACAGCCTTCTTTGATTCATAGGTTAATCCTTCATAGAAAATATGGAGCTGTACCCACTCATTAAACATATCCGGTCGACATTTCCTTGTTAGATCTTTGAACCTCTCTCAGGCCTCATAGAGTGTTTCACCATCTAGCTGTCTGAAGGTTTGCACTGCATCTCTTAGCCTGTTGATCCTTTGTGGAGGGTAATATCTCGCTAAAAACTTGTTCACAACATCCTCCCATGTGGTTAGGCTCTCCTTGGAAAATAATTCTAACCACTTTGTTGCCTTATCTCTGAGTGAGAAAGGGAACAGAAGTAGTTTGTAGGTGTTAGGGTGTACACCATTGGACTTTACAGTATAGCATATTGGTGCACGAAATTGTGATCTCAATGGCGCTAACAACTTGGTACGCACAATTGTAATCTTAACTCTTTTTCACAACTTCTCAGTCAGACGGATTCAAATGGTTATAGAGTTTTAATAATTTAAAAGATAAATAAACATAAAATAAAGATAGAGATACTTATGTAATTCATTGGTGGGAATTTCAGATAAGCGTATGAAGATGCGTTATTCCTTCTGAATCTCTGCAATCCTACTGCCTTTATCCAATCCTTCATACTCATTTCCATGGCAAGCTGTATGTTGGGTGTCACTGTTGTCAATGGTTACTTCCTGTCCTCTTAGTGAAAATGGTCCTCTACGGTTTCTGTATGGCTAATCAACTGTCGGATTGCTCGGCTCGGATAAAAAATACCATGCACATATATCGTATGGCTAATCAGTTGTTGGTTCTCAATCATGTAGGAATAGGATTTACTATCCTTTTGCGTCTATCACCACGCCCTACAGTCGCGAGTTTGAAGCTCGTCACAGTCATCCCAACCCAGATCCTACTCGGAATACCACAAACAAGGTTTATACTTTTCGGATCTCAAGAATGCTGCCAATGGATTCTAGCCTATACCACGAAGACTCTAATCTCGGATTCAGATGCCCCATTGTCAGAGGGGAGTCGATGTGAATCGTTGATTAGAAGCCCAAGAGATATACATTCAAGCTTGTCTTCATGTAGAACGGAAGTGGTTGTCAATCACGCGTTCATAAGTGAGAATGGTGATGAGTGTCACATAATCATCACATTCATCATGTTCTTGTGTGCGAAATGATATCTTAGAATAAGAATAAGCATGAATTGAATAGAAAACAGTAGTACTTTGCATTAATACTCGAGGAACAGCAGAGCTCCACACCTTAATCTATGGTGTGTAGAAACTCCACCGTTAAAAATACATAAGTGAAAATAGGGTAGGCATGGCCGAATGGCCAGCCTCCCAAAACATGAACAATGGTCCAAAGATATTCCAAAAAGCCTAAAAAAAGTCCTATTTATAATGAAACTAGCCACTAGGGTTTACAGAATTGAATAAATGATGTAGAAATCCACTTCCGGGGCACACTTGGTGTGTGCTTGGGCTGAGTATTGAGCTTTACACGTGTAGAGGCTTCTCTTGGAGTTAAACGCCAGCTTTTATGCCAGTTTGGGCGTTTAACTCTGGTTTGTAACGTGTTTCTGGCGTTTAACTTCAGAGTAGGGCAGAGAAGGGGCATTTGAACGCCAGTTTGCGTCGTCAAAACTCGAGCAAAGTATAGACTATTATATATTGCTGGAAAGTTATGGATGTCTACTTTCCAACGAAATTAATGGCGCACCATTTGGAGTTCTGTAACTCCTAAAAATCTACTTCGAGTGCAGGGAGGTCAGAATCCAACAGTATCTGCAGTCCTTTTTCAGCCTCTGAATCAGATTTGTGCTCAGGTCTCTCAATTTCAGCCAGAAAATACCTGAAATCATAGAAATACACACAAACTGATAGTAAAGTCCAGAAATATAAATTTTGCATAAAAACTAATAAAAACATCCCAAAAAGTAGCTAGATCCTACTAAAAACTACCTAAAAATAATGCCAAAAAGCGTATAAATTATCTGCTCATCACATATCCTCAAGAATGTGTTGAGATGTTGATTTGGATCTTCTTGAGCACCTCCTCCATATGAGAAGTTATTTTGGACTAGTGTGATGAGTTGAGGTTTCAACTCAAAGTTGTTGGCATGGATTGTTGATTTGAGGATGCTGTTGCCACAGTTTCCTGGATTTGGGTTGATATAGGAGCCTAAGACTCTCCTCTCTTGCCAAGCTTGATTTCCAGCTCCTCCTCCAACATCTTCGTGTACTTCGTCTTCCATGGTGGTTGTTAGATCTTCTTCTACTGGTTCTTCTCCAACTATACCCTTGCCTCTAGCCTCCCTCCTCAATCTAAGGAAGGTTCTCTCAGGTTCACTATCAAAAGATGATGAAGTCTCTCATCTTCTACCTGTCATACAGCTAACACACAGCAAGAAAAGGGCAAGTGAAGAAATCTCCTTAGTTAAAATTAGTGATTAGCTTGAGTGATGCAATTAATCAAACAATTAGAAGAGTGAAAGTATAAACAATGAATAGCTAAAGAATCTCAGAAAGACAAGAAAGAAAAACAGATATTAGAACACTAGGAAATGAAAAAGAAATAATAATAATAATAAGCTTAATATAGCTCTCCAATTGGTTTAATCATTGTTAAATTTAAACCAATCTCTGGCAACGGCGCCATAAAACTTGATGGGCTGAATTCACTACCCTTCCCCAATAATATTGATGAATCCGCTCTTGGCAAGCGTACCAAAATTATCATCAAGTATTAACCCACAATGGAGTGGGATCGTATCCACAAAGATTGGTGGATTTGAGCAATTTTAATCAACTGGTGAATTAGTCAAGCTCAACAGAATAAGTTGTGTGTGTAGAATTATAAATGGCAGAAACATAAATGACAAAAGAAATAAAAGAAAGCACTAAAATGCAGAAATGGAAATAACAAGAATGTAAAGGGGGGTGGGATTTTGCAGAATGTAAGTAAAGCTAAAAAAGAATGGGAGAGATAAGAATGGGGGAATTCATTGAGATCAGGAGATATTGTCTCTTTGGATTAATTTCAGCTCATATCCTCTTCAATCATTCAACTCATTGACCTCTTGGAAATCATGATTTATTGAGCCCCAATCCCTTAGTGACTCAATCTCTCAGATCTTGATCAATAGCCAATTTCTTGGTCTAATTTCTTATGAAGAGAGATATGCTTGGTCCCTGATTATACCACACACCATCATAGGTCCAGGTAGAGGGAAGATTATATGTCACCATATCCAAACACCAAAACCCAAATTCTACTCAAGTGTCAGAAGGGATTTCTAGCATGGTTTCATGTTTCCTTTTCCAAGGTTCCCATGAAACCCATTTTGCATTCAATCTCTTTTCCAAGTTAATTGAACACTAAGCATTAAAATCGAAATTCCTTCTAGCAAATCAAAGAGAAGATGAAGAGAAGAAGAAATTCACTATCATTTATCCATCAAGTACAATAGAGATCCCTCTCACAATGAGAGGGAATTTAGCTACTCATAGCTCAGAGAGAAAGTACAAAAGATGGAAGAGATGAAGTGTAAAAAGTAAAAGTGAAATCAAAACTAAACTCTGTGACTTGCTACCTACACTTTTCTAATACTTCCAAGGGTATTTATACTACTCCTAGATCTAAAAAATAAAAGAAAATTACAGAGTGAAAAGAAAATTACAATTTGGATGGAAAAGAAACTCAACAAATGTGATCTTCCAGCTGGTGTGTGACTTGAGCTTCTCTGGCGTATCACGCTCCTTCTGTTTCTGATTTGGCGTGCCACGCCTCTCTATTCAAGTGGCACTTCGTCCTCTGTTTCACCCTTGGTGTGCCATGCCTTCGAGCCTGAGTGGCACGCCCAGAACATTTTAAAGGGCAAAGTAGCTTGGCGTGCCATGCCTTCGAACCAAAGTGGCACGCCCAAGGCATTTTAAAGGGCAAAGCAACCTGGCGTTCCACGCCTTCGAACCAAAGTGGCATGCCCAAGGTCACTTCCCTTATTTCTATGCTTCTGGAGATTTGTACCAGTGTGGCACGCCCAGGGTCTGGCATGCCACACCCTTCTTAAAGCTTCACCTCCTTGCCGGCGTGCCACGCCTCGTCATCCAAGTGGCACGCCTGAGTTCATTGGCTCCTCTTCTTCCGCTCTGGAAAACATTACCAACGTGCCACGCCATGAGACTGGCGTGTCACGCCCTTCATTTGCTTCATCTTCTTGCTGGCGTGCCACGCCTTATCTCCCAAGTGGCACGCCTGAGTTCATGGGCCCTTTAATTTGTAACATCCCTTCCAGCAAAATACCTTGCTTAAGTCAGAGTATTTCTACTAGAAAGAACGTTACGTGACCTTTTCTAATATTAACTACTTAATTACTGAGCCTTTATACCGAGTTCGCATTTTAGTTTTAAGAAAATTCCGGAAAATTTTGTTTTTATTCATTAAAGACATGTATAAAGGATAAACATTGCAAATAATAATAACAATCACAGAGGTATTATTATTAGTAATTCTTATACATAGGAAGTCATATAAACCCAAATACAATACCTACCCCTCTGATAAAATAAAACTTCAAAGGACAAGAGCGAGGGGACTCTATGAAAGCAATTAAAACCATAAAGAAAACCTACTAATCGCTCGCAGCTTCAAATTGCGTCTTCAAACCTGTGTCACTGAAAGGGTGGAAAATTTGGGGTGAGAACCAAACCACATGTTCTCAGTAGAGGTCGAGAATGCCGTGAAAGTAAAGAATAAAGCGCAAATAGTTAATTTCATTCAGATACATCTAAAAGAAAATTAACCTTCTTTAAAAGTATTAGTTAATTATTCAAAATGCCAGACCCATATTTTCTTTATAAAACTCTTAAAAGTTTCCTAGACTGTATGAATGACCAACCTGTTCCAAGCATAGGTTCATTAAGTCTATGCTGAACCAGTTTGATTTTTCATACGTTACTAGACCTTAACATAAAAGAAGTTACCTACGCAGTATAAATGATCATCCTGCTCCAAGCATAGGTTCATTAAGTCTATGCTGAACCAGTCAGATACTTTATACAAAACTAGACCTCAAGCATACCAGTCACGGCCTCAGGCCCAAACAGCTCAATCAACATCCAATCACTACATTCCAAGCAATCAGTTACAAACACAGGTAATGGGGTTCAAACACAATCAAGAGCATTTATATCAAGTATAGCAATTAGCAGTTACACAGGATTATTCATTTAGGCAAACCAATTACAATATACACACCCAAACAATGTCATATAGATGCATATGATGAATGTCTAGTCCTAGTACAGGCCATGAGCTCATGTGTCGGTTGGCTGCCCGCAATCCCGACATTTATCCGGTCACGAGTAATCCCGATTTCCCGGATACGATTTTCCGTTCCTAAATAAATGCGCATATAATAATAGCCGCTCATTCGAGACAGCCTCTGCTTACTGCAGGAAAATATATATATACTCTGCTCTGCTCTGGGGAAGCGGAAAATAGCTGTAGGTAACTTAGTTTCCCTACAGAAGCTCTGGGTTGCATTAAGCAACTAATATATATTAAATATAGCTCTGGGTTGCATCAAGCAACTAATATATATATATATAGCTCTGGGTTGCATTCAAGCAACTAAAATATAGATATAAATATCTCTTTATTATATTACTCTTCTCTTTATTTCTCTTTACTTTGTTCTGGTTTCTCTTTTCTCTGTTCTGGTTTCTCTTTTCTCTATATCTCTTTACTTTCTCTGAATACTCAACGATCTCATATACCAAATAATCTCTTCTTAAAAGAATTATTGAAGTTTCTATCATTAAATAAGCCTTAAATATTTATTTTGATTAAGTCCTTATACTTTTATAAAAATTCGGACATAATCTCCTCTGAAAATAGGACTTAACCACCCTTACGGGTTCAAACCAGACAATTCACTTTACTCTTTTCAACCTTTCCAGCATCACATCAACTCAGAATCAAGCAAAATTCCACATTGAATCAGCCATATAGCACTAAGGTTCAGCTTTAGTTTTATAAACTCATAACTGTCACTAGGACATCCTCAACACTCTATCTTCTTTTCTGTTTTTAATATAGCAAATAAACTCGGAATTGCGCAAACTTTATGTCCAGGCGTTCGTCTTGAAATAAGCTTTCTAACAAACCAAAGATCATAATTTTTCTGGTTTCTCTAGCCTTAGGAATAAAGGAAAAACCGAGACTGCTCTGCAGTGCGTAAAACCAGAAAAACAGCAGCAGCATGTGACATTCAAAATTCAATTTAAAATCCACGTTAAATCCAATGACTTTGAAAATTAATACAGTACGACTTCACTCATCCAAGTTTCTTTTCCAATTGGTTTCAGGTCAATATCATTTTTAATGAAGAAGCTATATAACCTGGAAGTTGACTAATTTGCTGCAGAATTCTGCTTTAAAAGTTAATGAACTTATCTTCCTCCAAGTCCCATAACTTACTCATTAAAACATGGATAGCCCTGAAATTTAAGTCACATATGCTAAACATACTTAATTTTCACCTCCAATTGGTTGCATCTCAATATCTATCCAGGATCAAAAATTATAAATTCTCAAAGTTACTGATTTAAGAAAACAGAATCTGGTTTTTTCTGCATAATGCATCATCTTTCAAAAATGCATATCTTTAAAACTATAAGTCCAATTGTTTTGAAATTTTACAGCATTAAAATAATAGTACTAAAGTTTCATTTAAAATTAGTTTCGCTTCAAAATTCAATTCAGAACATTCACAGCAGAGCCAACAAGTTACTGCTGTTCCAAAATTCTGCAGTAAAAATCAGAACCCGCAACCATTACTCAAAAATTCACCATAAATCTTATATTTAATGAAAAGGTCTCAAACTCTCCAATTCAGTCCCAATTATTCCCAAATTTAACCAGGACTTGGTTCCACGCAATTCCGTTCATCACAGAATTAGTTACAGTCTTTCAAAGTTACAGTCTTCACTTAAAGGTAATGCAGAAATTCAGATTTTAAAGCTTAACTTTGAAAAATCATAACTAAATCTTCAGTTAATACGAAACCTTCAAATTTAAATCCTAACAACTACACTTATTGAAGTTTACTCAGATTTTACTCTCATACCACTTCGATCACTAGCAAATTACTAGGCCGTCATCAAAGTAACCTTTCTATTTTGAAAACCAGATTCTTAATAATAGTTCAGTCTTTTAGGCCCTAATTCTTCAACAATTCTCAATCCAGTATCAAATATATCAAATGATTATCTTAGTCTCAACCATTTATACATAATTAGTCGAAACCACAATCCTCTACTAATCTCAAGTCACTTTCATAGCCATAGCAATATACCAAACAACCATTCCAACAACCAACAATCAATAATTCAATCATCTACCATACCTAATTACAATCAATTCTATCACAGCACCAAGCACAATTGCAATCACAATCCAACATTCATATAATCAATTAATTACTCAGCTATTAATACTATTTGCAGTTATTCAGTAAACCTTGTTGGCATTCCTAAATTAAAATCATTTTAAACCCCCTACCTCGATGTCGCATTAACCACACAAAATCGGAAATGCAGCAACCCTCCATGTTCTAACGCGAGGATAACAGCATCAACCACAACTCTAATAGCAGCAACAGCAACTTTGGGGGGGAAAATTAATAATGGCTGTAGCAAATGCAAGGGCAAAACAGAACAGATTATCAAAGGAGTAATAACCAGAAAAATGTTTGTAGAACAGAACCAATCGTACCAAGGAAAGACGGGAATGGAGCAATAGCTTTGGTACTCAGAATAACAGGAACCAGAGACCAGGGTGTCCGTCCTAGCGGGCAGCAGCATCAATTCGATCAGTTAGGATAGTAGGGACACCAACGGAATCGGAACAGCGGAACAAAATAAAAACGGGACAGAATCAAGAAAGGAAGAAGCGGAATTACCGGTGAATCTGTTCCGGTTTTGGCGACGATTCCTTTCTCGCGTTCCGTACCGGTGCTCTCACTTCCTTTTCCCTTTGACGGCGGCAGAATCGGCAAGGACGGGCTCTTCCCCCCTTGCGTGCTAACATCAGCAGCGGCATTCATAGCACTTCTCCAGCGGCAACCACGGTGACTCCGGTGGCGATGATGGCTGGGATTCGGCGGCGGTGGATCCTTCAATGGCGACGGTCTTTTCTGACACCTGAAATGACGATGGAAGCAGCCTCCCTCTCCTCCCCGGTTCGCGATTCCAGCAACGATGCGGGCTTAGACAGAATCAAAATCAGCGAAATCATCTCCTCTTATGTGCAACAGCGACGATGGAGCTTCTGCGATGGTGATCAGGCGCAACCCACAACGGCAACAGGACGGAACCGTGTCTCCCTCCCTTGATTCTCGCGACGCTCGTCCTGTGTGTGTCTCTCTCTCACTCTCACGTGCAGCACAACAGCGGCAGCAGTGAGGTCTTGGCCGCGTCGCACCTTCCTCCTCCCTCTCTTCACCTCCGTTTTTCCCCTGCCTTCCCTCTTTCCCCTTCCTTTCTTTTCCCTTTCTGTTTTCCCCCTCGAGCTCCCCGTTCCCTTTCTTTCCCTTTCTGATTGTAGATTTAGGGATTTAGTATATGAAATAGGAATTTGTGATATTAAGATTAAAATTAAGATTTTATAAAAGAATATGGATAGATATGAATAGATATTTTGATAAAATTGGAAGGAAGAGTACTTTTAAAATCAAATATACTCTCTTAAAATATTTAAGATCATTTATCAACATATTGCTAAGTGGAATTAATTATTTCTAATTTAAATTATATAATAAGCATATTAATCACATTTTTATAAAATATAGTTTAAACTTAATACTAATTATTCAAATTAAATGATATAACCTTTTATTATTTTTCTATTACTAAAATTATACAAAATATTTTATTATAATAAGATTACTTTAAAATATTAATTGATTCAAAATAAAACTATCTCCGAATCTATTTAATTAGTTCTAATAAAATAATTTCTAAAATTATAAAGTTTAAACTCAATAAGGTAAAATCACAATTTATTTATATTTAGATTTTTCAAAAATGAGGGATGTTACATTCTATCCAACTTACAAAAATTTTCGCCCTCGAAAATTGATATAAAATGAAGAAAAGATTTATATTCACATCCCCTTTTGAATATTTTAAAGGCTCCAAGAAAATCATATCACATAAGCATAGAAGAAAATATACTATGTAATGCAAGAGTTGATAAAATAACCTAACATAAGAAAAATTTTAAAATCTAAAATCAAATAGGCATAATATTCGTTCACAACTTTTAACAAAGCATGATCACTTCCTCTCGTCGCCTCAAAATTCCACAACTCCTTATAATTTCGTAGACTAACCAAATTCACTCTCCGTACGCACAAATCGTGTCCCTAAGAATTAGCGCATATAAGGAATACGAAACATGAGAAGAGAAAGACAAACGGCATGAAAGGTTTATGTGAGAAATTGGAAGAATACTCAAGTTCTCAGTTGAACAAGATGGTATTTCGCCAGAATTTGAAGGAAAACGTGAAATCATCAACAAACAAGGATATATAAACAATGAAATGGAGCATAAAGGGAATCAATTCAAGGCTTAGGAAGAAATTTTGAATCGAACAATTTTAATATAAACATCATAGAAAAAATAGTACAATAATTTTGAACAACTTCAATTTGAAATAGAGGGAATTAGTTTATCTTTTTCAAAAGAACATATATATAAATCCAACATTTTTCAATGTACTAAACTTAGTATAAATAATATGTTATATCGATTTAATTTCCAAATCAAAACAAATCATGCATGGTTTGTAAACTAAAGCTTGGAAGATACTTAAGTACATAGCTATAGAATTATAGTAAGGATGGCAGAAAATCAGCTTCTATTTAAAGAATGAATTCTGAAATAAATTTTTCTATAAATCAATAAAAGATAAGTGGTATATCACAATTAAACAAAATTAAACTACATAAAGAAGCTTCAGAGTTTATGTAAGAAAGTCTAGGCTGAATTAAAACAATCCCATCAAAATTTAAGCAAGGGTTGTGGATACAGTCAAGTAAGAAAAGATTTGAATTGAAATTTTTCTCAAAGAAAATCTGAAATAAATACTCATAAAGGAAATTACAAGAAATGGTATGTTACACTGAAATGAATCCAAGTTCAGGACACAGAGCATAGAATTTGTAAGGTGAGAATAAATGTTTCAAAAGATTCAAGCAACGACCCGATACAGAGTCAAGCAAGGACATGCACGAATGTTAATACAAGGTTAGCAAGAAAGAGATCAGAAACTAGAAATTCCAATACAAATAGTAGAGAAAGAGATAACACTAAGCACGAATAAAGAGCATACGTCGAAACGGAACTAATATCTAGAATTTAGTTTCTAACGTCCGCAAAACCTCGTAATTCGCGTTAACCTATCACTTCTATTTTGCCTGTGATAACCTATTAGTGTTCTCAAATACATAAATCATTAGTATTAAGTTGGCCAAACTTGATACCATGAGGTATGCAATGGTAAACTAATAGCGTTAATCACAAGACAGCCATGCATATAAAACACAAAATCTTGTCATCAGAACAAGTTAGAAAGCATGACAGACACTCAGAGTATGCAATGAAGCATAGTCAGTCCATTCCCAAGGCTCTACAGGAAGGACTGCTCTGATACTATATTGTAACATCCCTTCCAGCAAAATACCTTGCTTAAGTCAGGGTATTTCTACTAGAAAGAACGTTACGTGACCTTTTCTAATATTAACTACTTAATTACTGAGCCTTTATACCGAGTTCGCATTTTAGTTTTAAGAAAATTCCGGAAAATTTTGTTTTTATTCATTAAAGACATGTATCAAGGATAAACATTGCAAATAATAATAACAATCACAGAGGTATTATTATTAGTAATTCTTATACATAGGAAGTCATATAAACCCAAATACAATACCTACCCCTCTGATAAAATAAAACTTCAAAGGACAGGAGCGAGGGGACTCTATGAAAGCAATTAAAACCATAAAGAAAACCTACTAATCGCTCGCAGCTTCAAATTGCGTCTTCAAACCTGTGTCACTGAAAGGGTGGAAAATTTGGGGTGAGAACCAAACCACATGTTCTCAGTAGAGGTCGAGAATACCGTGAAAGTAAAGAATAAAGCGCAAATAGTTAATTTCATTCAGATACATCTAAAAGAAAATTAACCTTCTTTAAAAGTATTAGTTAATTATTCAAAATACCAGACCCATATTTTCTTTATAAAACTCTTAAAAGTTTCCTAGACTGTATGAATGACCAACCTGTTCCAAGCATAGGTTCATTAAGTCTATGCTGAACCAGTTTGATTTTTCATACGTTACTAGACCTTAACATAAAAGAAGTTACCTACGCAGTATAAATGATCATCCTGCTCCAAGCATAGGTTCATTAAGTCTATGCTGAACCAGTCAGATACTTTATACAAAACTAGACCTCAAGCATACCAGTCACGGCCTCAGGCCCAAACAGCTCAATCAACATCCAATCACTACATTCCAAGCAATCAGTTACAAACACAGGTAATGGGGTTCAAACACAATCAAGAGCATTTATATCAAGTATAGCAATTAGCAGTTACACAGGATTATTCATTTAGGCAAACCAATTACAATATACACACCCAAACAATGTCATATAGATGCATATGATGAATGTCTAGTCCTAGTATAGGCCATGAGCTCATGTGTCGGTTGGCTGCCCGCAATCCCGACATTTATCCGGTCATGAGTAATCCCGATTTCCCGGATACGATTTTCCGTTCCTAAATAAATGCGTATATAATAATAGCCGCTCATTCGAGACAGCCTCTGCTTACTACAGGAAAATATATATATACTCTGCTCTGCTCTGGGGAAGCGGAAAATAGCTGTAGGTAACTTAGTTTCCCTACAGAAGCTCTGGGTTGCATTAAGCAACTAATATATATTAAATATAGCTCTGGGTTGCATCAAGCAACTAATATATATATATATATATATATAGCTCTGGGTTGCATTCAAGCAACTAAAATATAGATATAAATATCTCTTTATTATATTACTCTTCTCTTTATTTCTCTTTACTTTGTTCTGGTTTCTCTTTTCTCTGTTCTGGTTTCTCTTTTCTCTATATCTCTTTACTTTCTCTGAATACTCAACGATCTCATATACCAAATAATCTCTTCTTAAAAGAATTATTGAAGTTTCTATCATTAAATAAGCCTTAAATATTTATTTTGATTAAATCCTTATACTTTTATAAAAATTCGGACATAATCTCCTCTGAAAATAGGACTTAACCACCCTTACGGGTTCAAACCAGACAATTCACTTTACTCTTTTCAACCTTTCCAGCATCACATCAACTCAGAATCAAGCAAAATTCCACATTGAATCAGCCATATAGCACTAAGGTTCAGCTTTAGTTTTATAAACTCATAACTGTCACTAGGACATCCTCAACACTCTATCTTCTTTTCTGTTTTTAATATAGCAAATAAACTCGGAATTGCGCAAACTTTATGTCCAGGCGTTCGTCTTGAAATAAGCTTTCTAACAAACCAAAGATCATAATTTTCTGGTTTCTCTAGCCTTAGGAATAAAGGAAAAACCGAGACTGCTCTGCAGTGCGTAAAACCAGAAAAACAGCAGCAGCATGTGACATTCAAAATTCAATTTAAAATCCACGTTAAATCCAATGACTTTGAAAATTAATACAGTACGACTTCACTCATCCAAGTTTCTTTTCCAATTGGTTTCAGGTCAATATCATTTTTAATGAAGAAGCTATATAACCTGGAAGTTGACTAATTTGCTGCAGAATTCTGCTTTAAAAGTTAATGAACTTATCTTCCTCCAAGTCCCATAACTTACTCATTAAAACATGGATAGCCCTGAAATTTAAGTCACATATGCTAAACATACTTAATTTTCACCTCCAATTGGTTGCATCTCAATATCTATCCAGGATCAAAAATTATAAATTCTCAAAGTTACTGATTTAAGAAAACAGAATCTGGTTTTTTCTGCATAATGCATCATCTTTCAAAAATGCATATCTTTAAAACTATAAGTCCAATTGTTCTGAAATTTTACAGCATTAAAATAATAGTACTAAAGTTTCATTTAAAATTAGTTTCGCTTCAAAATTCAATTCAGAACATTCACAGCAGAGCCAACAAGTTACTGCTGTTCCAAAAATTCTGCAGTAAAAATCAGAACCCGCAACCATTACTCAAAAATTCACCATAAATCTTATATTTAATGAAAAGGTCTCAAACTCTCCAATTCAGTCCCAATTATTCCCAAATTTAACCAGGACTTGGTTCCACGCAATTCCGTTCATCACAGAATTAGTTACAGTCTTTCAAAGTTACAGTCTTCACTTAAAGGTAATGCAGAAATTCAGATTTTAAAGCTTAACTTTGAAAAATCATAACTAAATCTTCAGTTAATACGAAACCTTCAAATTTAAATCCGAACAACTACACTTATTGAAGTTTACTCAGATTTTACTCTCATACCACTTCGATCACTAGCAAATTACTAGGCCGTCATCAAAGTAACCTTTCTATTTTGAAAACCAGATTCTTAATAATAGTTCAGTCTTTTAGGCCCTAATTCTTCAACAATTCTCAATCCAGTATCAAATATATCAAATGATTATCTTAGTCTCAACCATTTATACATAATTAGTCGAAACCACAATCCTCTACTAATCTCAAGTCACTTTCATAGCCATAGCAATATACCAAACAACCATTCCAACAACCAACAATCAATAATTCAATCATCTACCATACCTAATTACAATCAATTCTATCACAGCACCAAGCACAATTGCAATCACAATCCAACATTCATATAATCAATTAATTACTCAGCTATTAATACTATTTGCAGTTATTCAGTAAACCTTGTTGGCATTCCTAAATTAAAATCATTTTAAACCCCCTACCTCGATGTCGCATTAACCACACAAAATCGGAAATGCAGCAACCCTCCATGTTCTAACGCGAGGATAACAGCATCAACCACAACTCTAATAGCAGCAACAGCAACTTTGGGGGGGAAAATTAATAATGGCTGTAGCAAATGCAAGGGCAAAACAGAACAGATTATCAAAGGAGTAATAACCAGAAAAATGTTTGTAGAACAGAACCAATCGTACCAAGGAAAGACGGGAATGGAGCAACAGCTTTGGTACTCAGAATAACAGGAACCAGAGACCAGGGTGTCCGTCCTAGCGGGCAGCAGCATCAATTCGATCAGTTAGGATAGTAGGGACACCAACGGAATCGGAACAGCGGAACAAAATAAAAACGGGACAGAATCAAGAAAGGAAGAAGCGGAATTACCGGTGAATCTGTTCCGGTTTTGGCGACGATTCCTTTCTCGCGTTCCGTACCGGTGCTCTCACTTCCTTTTCCCTTTGACGGCGGCAGAATCGGCAAGGACGGGCTCTTCCCCCCTTGCGTGCTAACATCAGCAGCGGCATTCATAGCACTTCTCCAGCGGCAACCACGGTGACTCCGGCGGCGATGATGGCTGGGATTCGGCGGCGGTGGATCCTTCAATGGCGACGGTCTTTTCTGACACCTGAAATGACGATGGAAGCAGCCTCCCTTTCCTCCCCGGTTCGCGATTCCAGCAACGATGCGGGCTTAGACAGAATCAAAATCAGCGAAATCATCTTCTCCTCTTATGTGCAACAGCGACGATGGAGCTTCTGCGATGGTGATCAGGCGCAACCCACAACGGCAACAGGACGGAACCGTGTCTCCCTCCCTTGATTCTCGCGACGCTCGTCCTGTGTGTGTCTCTCTCTCACTCTCACGTGCAGCACAACAGCGGCAGCAGTGAGGTCTTGGCCGCGTCGCACCTTCCTCCTCCCTCTCTTCACCTCCGTTTTTCCCCTGCCTTCCCTCTTTCCCCTTCCTTTCTTTTCCCTTTCTGTTTTCCCCCTCGAGCTCCCCGTTCCCTTTCTTTCCCTTTCTGATTGTAGATTTAGGGATTTAGTATATCAAATAGGAATTTGTGATATTAAGATTAAAATTAAGATTTTATAAAAGAATATGGATAGATATGAATAGATATTTTGATAAAATTGGAAGGAAGAGTACTTTTAAAATCAAATATACTCTCTTAAAATATTTAAGATCATTTATCAACATATTGCTAAGTGGAATTAATTATTTCTAATTTAAATTATATAATAAGCATATTAATTACATTTTTATAAAATATAGTTTAAACTTAATACTAATTATTCAAATTAAATGATATAACCTTTTATTATTTTTCTATTACTAAAATTATACAAAATATTTTATTATAATAAGATTACTTTAAAATATTAATTGATTCAAAATAAAACTATCTCCGAATCTATTTAATTAGTTCTAATAAAATAATTTCTAAAATTATAAAGTTTAAACTCAATAAGGTAAAATCACAATTTATTTATATTTAGATTTTTCAAAAATGAGGGATGTTACATAATTCCTTCTCTGGAAAACACTACCAGCGTGCCACGTCATGAGACTAGCGTGTCACGCCCTTCATTTGCCATGGTCCCCGATGTTGGCGAGCCACATCTGAATGTTCAAGTGGCACGCCAAAGTGAGATAATTAAGCTGGCGTGCCACGCCTTCGATACCAAGTGGCATGCCCAGCTTTATTTGGCCTCCTTAGGTGCTGGCGTGCCACGCCTTATTGCTCAAGTGGCACGCCTTAGTGGGACTTCTTGAGCTGGAGTGCCACGCCTTCGATACCAAGTGACAAGCCCAGCTTTTGCATGGTCTCCTTGTTCACTAGCGTGCCACACCTTGCTGCTCAAGTGGCACGCCCATTCAATTGTGGGTCTTATAAGCTTGGCATGCTACGCCTTGGTTCTCAAGCGGCACGCCCAAGTGAACTCTGGTGCTGGCGTGCCACACCTTCGACACAAAGTGGCACACCATAGTGATGGCTCTTCTAGTAATGAGTTCGCGTGCCATGCCCTGCTCCTGGCGTGCCACGCCCCTTTTATGGTATTCAATTTTGCTCTCTGGAATGTTGTACTAGCGTGCCACACCCAGCTTCTGGCGTTCCACGCCAATACATTTTTGTGGCGTTTGTTCCAAGTGGCACGCCTTCTTCACACGCCCCACTTGTTTTGTTGTTTTCTTTCCCATTTTTGATGTCTTCTCCACCTGAAATCCAGCACAAATTCATTTCAAAGCAATGTACTATGATATTCATCAATTAAGGCATGAATTGCAATGATCAAATGGATTATGCCTCTTTTATGGTCCTTTTTATGCAAGAAAAAGGGTAGATGATGTAAGTCATCAATCATTAAGGAGAATGGACTATAAGAGCTTCACCCTCAAGCAGAGATGGATCCACATTAACCCTGGGGATCAGATCTGGAGGAGTATTGACGACCTCTTAATAAAGGCGTTAATCACTTACATCTTGCGATTGAAGACATCATTCCCAAGCAAAGGAAATAGTACTACCAGAGTTAATTCAGAAAGACAAAGCAACTCCAATCCTTAACTATATTCCTATTACGGATTTAATCCTAATACAACTCCATATCCAACAACCTTCTTGATCCACCTGACTAAGACTTGCAAGATAACCATAGCTTGCTTCAAACTACAATCCTCGTGGGATCGACCCTGACTCGCTCAGGTATTACTTAGATGACCCAGTGCACTTGCTGGTACAGCTGTATGTAAGTGTGGGGATTCGTGGACCAACGCTTGACCGATTCTTGTTGCTAATTATCATCCAAGGGAGGTTGAGATGGAATAGAAGGCTCATCATATGGAAAAAAGTCTTCAAACATGGGGGTTGGTTTATAAGGGTGAGGATATTGAGGTGGTGGATATGGAGGTGGTTGGTCAAGGTGATCGTGGGAGTAGTAATGTTGTAGTGATGGTGGTTCATAAGGTGGGTTGTGAGATGTATATGGTTCATAAGGTGGTTCATATGGTGGCTCATATAGGACTAGCATTGCAAGTATAGTCCCAACCTGACAATAGACCTTAATCAAAATTTAGATTTAAAAGATGTCACTATTCAAAACCAAACATAATTCCGGAATTTTTTAATTCCTGAGTCGTCTCCCAAGGACACTTGTGATCAATGAGTGCACAATTTCGGTTGTGAAGGAAAAAGGGGTTTTCAATGAAGAGATAAACAATTAAAGAAATAAAAGAACATTCAAAATTTTGATTAATGAACTAATGAAGGAATTAAAGAACTAGCTATGTAATATGGACAAGTAAAGTATAAAAGTGATTGATGTATGTGTGTGTGAGTGATTCAAAGCATAAATGGAATCTTGGCTTGGGATGAGCTAGGGGGTCCTTTCCTTGTTGAAACCACAACTATGACAATTGTAATGGATTAATCTCACTTAGTTAACTCTTACATCGAAGAGTAATTCAAGTGAGCATAGTTGTTCCTAATCCATAAATTCTAGCTCACTTGCTAATTGCCTTAGCAATAAGATAGTGTTAGTGGAAACAAGAACAATTAACAATCCAATAATTATCACTGAATATTGGATATTCCAACTCTTGGAACCCAATTGCTCATTTTTCCCAAGCCAAAAGGTGGAAATTTAGCTCATAATCAAAATTGACATTTCCACAAAAACTTGGTGGGCATAAACACTAACATGGAAAATTTGATAAAATGCTTGAAACTATGAGCAACAAATGATCAAAATCAACAATATTAACTCAAGAAAGCATATAGCAATCATCAATCATCAAAATCATTAACAAGAAATCAAAATTGCAAAAAGTATATATATTAACAATATAACTTTAACTACAAGAAAGAGTGTCAAAATTGTAACTATAAAGAGTAGTAATTAAGAGATACTTACAATGGAGGCTAGCACAATCCAAGATCAAAAATTAAAAAATTTCACTTAAAATGTAAAACCCTAATATAAACCCTAATGGTGTTGAGAGAAAACTTAAAGAAAACTAAACTAAAGCCTACTACTACTCTAAAAAACTACACTAATGATATGTTATGTTTCTCCAATGTTTGCATTGTCCAATATGAGCTTTTCGCTTCAGAATTCGGCCTCCAAGCCCCTCAAAATGTGAGTCACATGCGTTTGTAATGAAGGCATCTGCGGGTACTTGTGCATACGCACAAACGTGTGCGCACGCACACTTGGCAGAAAACTCAGTTATGCGTACGCACAAGAGGTTGTGCGCACGCACACTTCGCGATTCTTTGGATGATTGTGCGACGCACAAGATGCTGTGCACTCACACACTAGGCTTTGCTTTGCTACTTGTGCGTACCTATAAAAGTCTGTGCGCATCGCGATGCTCTTCTCCTTTGTTTCTTCATGCTTCCTCCTCTTTGCATGCTCCTCTTCCATCCTCACCAAGCCATTCCTACCATAGACATCTGAAATCACTCACAAACAACATCAAGGCATCGAATGGAAGGTAAATGGGATAAATTGACTAAATTTAGCACAAAAGAGCATGTTTTCCCAATCAAGCATAATTTGGGAGGAAAGCTCAAAAGCATGCTATTTAATGGAATAAGTGTAGGTTTATATGATGAAATCCACTCAATTTCAATCAAAAATCATCATCAAATATGGATTCATCACCTTTCTTTGGATATGACTGCCCAAACTGGGCACCCAACTTACCCCCTTTCCGGCGTTCAACGCCCCAAGATGACCTAAGCTAGCATTGAACGCCCAAGATTAGCGTTCAATGCCACCATCAAGGCTATGTGGACACCCCCTAGTGGGCATTCAATGCCCACTCCTCCAAGTTGGACGCCAAGCTCAACCCAAACACTCAACAAGTGGGCCCAGAAGTGGATTTTTGCACCTTTAGCTTATTTTATTCTATTTTTGTAATTTCTAATTATTATGAATATCTTTTTAGGTCTAGTATTAGTATAAATATATGGAAGATTACCTTTGTTAAGGACTTTTGATATTCACCTTCTCAGAACTATCTTTTTTGTAAATTATTAGCAGCTAAACCTCCTAGGTTAAGGATAGGAGCTCTGCTCATTCCTATGGATTAATATTATTATTTTTCTACTTCAATATATGTTTGATTCCATTCTATGGTGTATTTTAGTTCTTCATCTTTATGAATCTGGGTTGGAAAGATAGTATGATCCCTTATTCTACATGAATTTTTTACGAGTCCTGACCCGTATAGTATTGAGCTACAACTGGAGAGTACATCATAGGTTCCAACAAGTCATTTGGTCTAATTGGGATACGTGACATAAAATCTCATTAGTAAGGGGTAATTGAGGTTCCTATGGTTCCAAGTCTAGAATCATTGATGAGAGATTTTTATGCCGGTATAGAAATTATCAATAAATCCAATCGTGAGTATAGTCTAACCGACACGCAAATTTCACATCAAACAAATCAAAAATCAATAATAGAGATTATTAGTCCCGAGTCGTCTTCCCTAGGAATTACCTTAGAATGCACATCGTTGATTAGGAAGTCTTTTGTGGTTTTGAGAGTTTGGTGTAAGAATTTGAGCTAACGAAAATGAACAACAATCAATTATGGTAAAAGCCTTGGCTAAGGGTGAGCATTGGAAGTTCCATCATTATAGCTTCCATCAATTGTGTCAACAACTAATCATTGCTTCACTTAGTCAACTCCTACCTATGGAGGAACATCTAGTGAAAGTAATCAACTTGAGTCACAAGTCCTAGCCTAACCTCAAAGGAGTATAGCTTGAGTGATACACAAGTCAATTAGCAATTCTCAAAAGAAGATTAACAATTGACATTAACTATTCAAATATCTACAACAACTCAACCCCTAAGCCAAGTAAGAGGAATCTACTCCATAACTAGGGCTGGCATTTCCTCAAACAATTGGCGAGCAATAGTGAAAAGCATCGTGAGATTGAGAAAAAGGAATTGAATTCAAGGTATCTACTTCAAGAAATCATCAATAATCAAACAATTAAGTGAATTTCTTCAATGCATTGTTCACAATCAAAGTAACAAAGTCACAAATCTAAAATCCAAAGTGAATGAAGCAAAAGAACACTAATTTGAGAATAGGAGAGTAGATCTAAAACTTGAACCAAAGTAAAAGTGAATTAGCAATTGATCTCACCAAAGGAATCCAAGAGAAATTGACGTAGAAAGAGTAAAATCCTAGAGAGAAGGCAGAGCTTTTCTCTCTACAAAATGTAACTAACTTCTAAAAATATCTAGAATGTGTGTAATATGAGTGAATGGATATGGATCCTTCAATCATTGGTCTTCTTATGCTTTTTCCCACCAGAATACTGCTCCAAACAGGGTCTGTAACTGCCCTGACATCCCTGGTCACGTTTTCTCTTTAAAAGTCACGTGCAGCATCGACGTGTATGCACACAGCACGCGCACGCGTCCCTAGAGCTTTACAATCCACGTGCACGTGTCAAGCGTGCGTGCGCGTGCATGAGGTTCTGGCTTAGCCTGCAAATGCACCGGCTTCTGACTTTGGCCTCTTCGCGCCGATCTTGGTAGCACGCATCCACACGTACGCACAGGGTACGCGTACACGCCGCTGCTCAGAACTCCAAAAGCTCCATTTCCATGCTCCTTCCCTTTATGCATGCTTCCTCCCTCTCTTCTAAGCCATCCTTGCCCTATAAGCTCTGAAATCACTTGACAAATGGATCACAGCATTGAATGGTAATAGAGGAGGATTAAAATATATCTATTTTAATGTAAAAGAAGCCTGTTTTTATTCATGAAGCAAAGTTGGGAAAGGAACACAAAAATTTTGCATTTCTATATGAATAAGTGTGAAAGATCATTGATAAAACTCTCAAAATCCATATAAGATAAACCCTAAAAATGGGGTTTATCAACCTCCCCACACTTAGACTATAGCATGTTCTCATGCTAAAGGAAAGCAAAAGACCAAAGGATCAAAGGGAATGAGATTCATGAAATTCAATCTACCTATATGAATGCAACTAAGATGAGTGCTACTATCTACTTGGTCACAAGAAAATCAATTTTCCAAGAGCATACATAAGCACGTAGGGCAAGATGATAAGCAAGGCATGAACTCTACTAATTCAAACACCAAAGTGAGGTGTGTGTAACTTGCGTGAAGAACGCTCGTGAGAGCTGGGGACAAGGATTTTGGTTTCGAACCCTCACCGGAAGTGTTTGCACTCTATTCGCTCAGTGTATAGGGTTAATCACTCGATTTTCCCCTACTTCATGCTTTCCAAAATTTGTTCTTCATCTAACAATCAACAATTATTCAATGTACGCATACAAATATCATGAGGTCTTTTTCAAAGGTTGTAATGGGGCTAGGGTCAAGGTAGGATCATATATGGCTAAGTGGGCTAGAATTCGAATCTTTGATTAGCCTAGACTTTCCCACCTAACCTATACAATGACCTATACAAATTGAAAACTAACCTAACTACCCATCTTTCACTTTTCGCATACTCATGTATCTTCTTTCCATTTCACAACACTTATGCATTGGTCTTTATTGGACTTTAGTTTGGGGCATTTTGTCCCCTTTTTATTGTTTTTCTTCTCTCTTATTTTTTTCATTTTTTTCTTTTCTTTTTCTATATGTATATTTTTCTTTCTTTTCTTTTTCCTTTATTTTTCTCATCTTTCTTTTCTTTCAAACTACATACACAAACATCAATGCATAAGGTTTATACATTTAATCAATACATGAACATGCACCCAATTCCCAAATGTAGAAATACAAAATACCCTTTTATCCCAACCAATACTCCCAAACCTCCCCAAACTTGAATAATAAACACTCTTACTAGCCTAAGGTATTCAAAGATCCAAACAAGGGACTTTTATTGTTTTTTTCTTTAGGCTTGTAATGTGCTAAAATAAAGAACAATTAGGTTAAGCGTAGGCTCAAAATTGGTTAACAATGAAGAGTAAAAGGTAGGCTATTTGGGTAAGTGAGCTAATGAAGTGATGGTCTCAATCATATAAATGCATGAATACAAGGAATAATTGGACATATAGAATGAGGCAAATCAAAGATCACACTTATAGAGAGAGAACAATTTCACACAAGAAGGGAGATAAGTGGCTATATGATGTAGCCATGCAATTAGGCTCAAAACTCGCTTGCTTGTGTTCTCAACTCAAAATCCATGTTCCAAATTACATTATTCAAGTAAATTCAACATCAAAAATTTTTTTCAAAATTGGTAAGTTGCCCAAAAATTCTAGTTTCTTGGAAAAGAAATCATTACTCTAACCAAGTCGACCTAACGAGAAGTAACTATCATGCAAATATTGTCAAAAAGCAAAAACCTAATCATGCAATCTATCCTAATTGGCAAAAGAGAGTCAAAGTTTATTCAAGTGTTACCTATGGAGATCATTCGACCGACCTCCCCACACTTAAAACTTAGCACGGTCCTCCGTGCTATAAGTAATGCGCAATGGCCGACTGGCTCCGGAATGTCCATTATCTCCATCATCATCGCCATCTTCACTTGAGGTTGCAGTAGATGTGGAGATATCCGGTTCTTCCATAGGTGAGGTGACAGCACTTATAAGCTTCTTCACATAAGCATACCGGCGTTGGTTTCGTCATTCATAACGATACATCTTCTTGTGAAGATCCTCAATGCGTTGGTGGGATGATCTTGGTGGTGCGGATGAAGCAATAGAGACACCTGCGGGAATGGCCATGGCAAGGTTTTCGGTGTTCGCCGGTGGCTTGAGATACTTCCCGGTCGGAACAATATTACCATCAACCGGGATTATGGCCCTCTGATCCTTAGTTTCTTGGGAGACACCGGCTGTCGCAACTAACTCGGTCACCAAAGCGGGGAAGGGTAAGTTTCCCTTGGCATGGATGCTCCCTATGGCTTGACGGATGAGAGATGGGATATTGACCGGTTTCTCGACAAGAATGCACCAAATCAATAAGGCTAGCTCGGCGGTAATAGATGACCCGTGGATGCGTGGGAGCACATAATGGGCTAAGATTTGGGCCCACGCCTGAGCCTCATGACGTGAGCAAAATTTGGCAAATTAAGAATTAATTGGAAAGATAGCATTGTGAGTACAGTTCTTAACCAGCAAAAATCCACTCGTCAATTTAGAAAAGGGTTGTCACAATTTTAGAAATAAAATACTGGGAGTATGAGTCCCAGGTCGTCCCCCAACGAGTTGCTGGAAGATGTGCTATTTTATCAATAAGAGGTTTTCAAAGGGAGTTTTGAATTTGTTGAACAAAAAATTAAATTAGAGAATTTATATGATATAAATAAAATCTTGACCGGGAGAAGATTAATTGGAAGTTCTATCCTTGTTAGAATTTAATCAAGAGCAATTAATAATTAGTCATTATTTTAATTTAGTTAACACTCAACAAATGAAGGAAAGTCAAATTAAAAGTCAACTTCTATTCACAAGTCATAATCCTCTCCCTTGGGAAGGATTAGAGTTAGTGACTAACAAGCCAACCAACAATGCACCAATTACAATTGAACTCTTAAGTATTCTAACTCAAGGTTCTCCTTTTAATCATCTCACAATCAAGTTGAGGAACTACTCACTCATCATAATTATAAACTTCACAGAATCAATGGGAAAATAAAAGAGGACATAATAAATAATAATAAAAGGGATTAATTAAAAATAGAAATAGTTCTGTATTAATAACTTGTGAAAATAATCAAATGTCAACTCTGGAGGAATTAAGAATATGGAAGAATAAATGAAAAGTAAATAACAAACTATAATGACTAGTACCGGAGGTAGACTCTTCTCAAAAACTAAAGCCAAAATCTTCAAAATCCTAATTATGAATGTTCAAGTGAGAAACCTAAAGGAGGAGTAAATTTAGATCTAAAAAACTTGAAATTGTGCGGAATGAATTGTTGTTTTGTCTCTGCATGTTCCCTGACTCTAATCTGTGTTTCTGGGCCGAAAACTGGGTTGAAATGAGGCCCAAAATCTCTACTAGCGACTTTTGTAATTCTGTAGATCGCGCACGTCACGCGACCGCGTCGTCTACGCGTTCACGTCACTCAGCATTTCTCGTATCACGCGTGTGCGTCGTCCACGCATTCGTGTCGTTTGTGCAACTTCCAATCCACGCGGCCACGTCAGGCACGCGGGCGCGTCACTTTGATTCCTTTTATTTCACCCGGTCGCGTGAGCCATGAGACTGCGTGACTCCTCGCTGGTCATCTCCTCAATTCCTTGTGTTCCTTCTATTTTTGCATACTTCCTCTTCATTCCTTACGCCATTCCTGCCCTATGAAGCCTGAAACACTTAACACACAGATCACGGCATCGAATGGTACGAAGGAAGATAAAAATATACAACTAAAAGGTCTTTAGGAAGCAAATTATCAATCATAGAATATTTTTAGGAAGGAATTGTAAATACATGCAAATCATATGAATAAGTGGGCGAAGACTTGATAAAACCACACAATTAAATACAATATGAATAACAAAATAGTGGTTTATCAATTTTCCCACACTTAAACATTAGCATGTCCTCATGCTAAGTGGAAGGAGATAAATTTGAATGAATAGGAACATGTAAGACTCATAGAATACAACCTATATACATATGAATGCAACTGTATGATTTTTATCTACATGATTAAAAATAGATAAGTTCTCTAAGACAAAATATGGGGCAGATTTCACCAATTCAATTTATATTGTAAAAATAGATAAATTTGTAAGAAGATAGCTTGTGAAAGCAGGGAATACATGACTGAGCATTGAACCCTTACTGTTGGTGCGTGTGCACTCTGATCATCTCTAGTATATAGGGTAATCACTCTACCATTTTCTAATCATGCTTTCAAAATTTTTGTTTTTCACCTAATCAATCAACAATTTTAAAGTGCCAATGCAAACATCATGAGGTCTTTTCATGGTTGTAATGGGGCTAAGGTAAGGATAAGGGTACAAATATGGCTAAGTGAGCTTATACAATGAATCTTTAATTAACCTAAGCTCCCACCTAACATACATGTATTCTATATAATTCCAACATTCATCTTATCTACCCAAAATCTCCTTTTCACATTCCATATTCATGCATCAACCTTTATTTTAATTTGATCACATGTGCATTGATTATTAAACTTTGACTTATCATTGGGGTGATTTTGTCCCCTTATACACTAAAATAAAGAAATTAATTTTTTTTTTGTATAGCTTATCAATGCACATAGATTTGTAACCTTTCTTTTATGGTTTCACATGAATAGGTACCCAAATTCCCTTTATTTCATCATGACATATTTTTCTATTACCCTTTATTCACACAATTTTCCCATACTCAATTAATTCACAAATTCTATCTTAAGCTAACCAAAGATTCAATTTGGATTTTCAATTGTTTTCCGCTTAAGGCTAGTAATGTGGTAAAATATAGAACGAATGGGATTAAAAACGGCTCAAAGTGGTTAACAAAGGTAATCAAAAGGGTTGGGTTATTTGGGATACGTAAGCTAAACAAACAATGGCCTCAATCATATGCAGGCACATAACACATTAATATTGGATATATAGGATAAAACAAAATTCAAATTACAATCATAGAGAAGTAAACACACAAGACATAAAATGTTTATGGTTAAATAGTGTAACCATGTATTTAGACTCAAAGTCTCACGGGTTGTGTGTTCTTTTAGCTCAAAAAAAATCCTATTCCAATTTCAACTTCAAACAAATTTAACATAAATGTTTTGATTTAATTTAGTCAAATTTTCAAAAATTATATGGTCTTAAAAGAAACTTATTGTCTTTTCAATCAGGTAGAACATGCATGCAATTAACCTACTAATATGCAATCTATCCTATACTAAAGAGAAAGAAATTGGTGTTAGGGGAAAAGAATTACCTCCGGAAGTCAGTTATTGACCGACCTCCCCACACTTAAGATTTTGCACCGTCCTCGGTGCCATCTGTCAGGAACAATGGTGGGCTAGTGGCAGTATCTCCACAGTCGGGGCCATCATGGCTCCTTGTGCTGGTGAAGGAAGTGGAGTCCGGAGTGCATGGGTCCTCGTCAGGTCTGTGGTTGCCTGTGAGTAGCTCCATGAGGTATTTGAAACGGCGGTGGTTGCGACACTCTCGGAGCTTTGCTTTCTGGTCTTGTTGGTCCAACCTCTTCAGTATTTGATGCAGCAACTGACTAGTAGATGGTGGGATGTCTGCAGCATCATCCGTGGACTGGCTGGTAGTGGCAGGTGGTGGCCTGAGATATCTTCTGTTAGGGACGTACTGATCATCTCGTGGAAGTATGGCTTTGGTGTTCCCAGCTTTGTAGGATACTCCGGCTGCTGAGACAAGATCTGAGACCAAGGCGGGGAAAGGAAGGTTGCCTGCAATTTGCACGTGTCCCATAGCATTCCGGATGTGTCTTGGTAGATTCAGAGGCTGGTCTGTGAGGATGCACCATAGTAGAGCGGCCATGTCTGCGGTGAAGGAGGATTCATGAGTGCTCGGGAAGACGTAATGGGACATAATCTGTGCCCATACGTGAGCCTCTAAGGTGAGTACGGAAGCCGATATTCCCTTAAGACGGGAACGATGGTATCCAAAGATCCATTTGCTGCCATGTTGTGCGATAACTCTGAGAACAGCGTCCCAGTCAAATTTGTATGCCTGGCGCTTGAGTGCGGCTTCTTGAAATGCGTCCAATCCTTCTGGAGCAGGGGGAAGATTTAAGGCTCACTGAATGGCCTCTTCTTTAATGGAGACTTACTTCTGACGGATATAAACAGACTGCAGGGTCGGCAGGTAGAAGTTGGAGTAGAACTCAACTACCCAAGAAAGATTAACCTGTCATGGCAATCTCAGTAGGAATCCCTAATGTCTTTGTGCAATTTGCAGCTCAACAAATTCGGCAATACGAGGCGGAAGGATAAGAAGGTGTTCATTGTTGTAATTTCGAGCTGCCAGAATGGGGAACATCTGCTGACAGTAGCGATTGGGAAATCATGCAGTGTCCTTTGCTAAGAAGGCTCTCTCTTTTTCATCAACCTTTATAATCCTTTTAATTCTTTTTGTTGAGGGCTTGACTGCAGTTGAAGAAGGCTCTGCCACTAATGCTGTTTTTGTTCCTTTCCTTGCTGTGGATTTGGTGGTAGCTTTTTCCTTGCCTTTCTTGGTGGCCATCCTGAAAGGAAACAAGTAAAGACATGAATATCTCAAGGGTTATAGCAAGGAAAAGAATGGGAAAGGTGGTGATCAATGCACATGAAGGGATAATGAAGTGAACACATGGTCATGACTACATGTGGCAAATCAACAATGGAAATATAGCAAGTGCATGTGATGAAAATTAAATGCAAGGTGTTTATTGACATGCCGGCAAGGGCATGAGTAGCATAGATCAAGCATTCAATGTCCAATTTAGATTACCAAGTCTTTCAAACTAATAATATATTTGTAAAAATAATTATATTTAATTAATAAAATATAAAAGGGTTTTTGTGAAAAGCAGGCATTTAGAGTAGTAGATTTAAAAGAAATCTAAAAATAGTGCAAAATGCCATATGGGCGTTTTCACAAACATATAGCATGCATGTTAAATGAGGTATGAGAAATATTAATTTGAACATGCAAAATCAACATATAAAAATAATGACCCAAATAAATTTCCAACACAAAATAGAGGAAGAAGAAAGAAAAAGAAAACATGGATAGAGAAAGTAGAAGAGAAAGAAAAAGAAAACATGAAAACAAAAAGAAGAATGAAATAGGAAGGAGGGAAGAAGAGAGAAGAAAAACCTTGATAATGGTGGTAGGAAAGAGGGGGTAGAGGAGAGAAAGAAGGGAGGAAGAAGGAAGGGGGAAATAAAATAGTAATGGGATGAGAAAAGAAAAGATAATCTGGCAGATTTGAATGAGTTGGGCGGCGCAATCAACGTGGACACGTGGGGCACGCGGTCGCGTGGAAAGCCATTAAATGAAATGACGCGGACGCGTTGGTCACACGGATGCGTGACATGATTTGCGGTAGTGGCGCGAGGGCAGCTTCGCACTCGCACAACTCTCTGTTCAAATTATGTTTTGCCAAAATTTAGGGTGACATGATCGCGTGGATGGCCAGATAGAGAAAACGGCGCGGACGCGTAGGGCACGCGTTCGCGTGGCAGGGCTTGTGCGACTAGCACAAGTGCAGCCCAACTCCAGCAAAACTCACTACCATACACCCTTATACGTCGAATTGCAGAGCCACGCGGTCGCGTAGTTGACGCGGAAGCGTGGGGAGGCCTTGTTACGAATGACGCGATTGCGTCATCCATGCAGAAGCATGGATCAAATAGTGCCAGGGGCACGCCTCCAACCACATACCTGCGCAACTCTCTGTCTTTTTTCTATAATGATGCGAAGGCACTATGACACGAACGCGTCAGCGACGATGGCGCGTCGCATGCCGTTCAAACCTTTTTTTTTAAAGTAGAAATATGTAGTATGCTGTATGTGGATGAGATACAAAAGATAGGCATTAGTACTAAGAAGAGTTATTGATAAGGGAAGATAAGGAAAGGAGAAGGAATGATCATACCATGGTGCGTTGTCTCCCACCCAGCACTTTGCTTTAATGTCCTTAAGTTGGACGCTCCACTAGCTCAGTCTTCTACTGTAGGTGGATCTTCCAAGAGGAAGATCTCTAGTTCCTGGTTTTTCGCCATCTTTTCACCATGGAATAACTTCAAGCGATGTCCATTGTCCTTGATAAGTTCAGAGATTGAAGGATGGCTCAAGTGAAAAACTCCGTATGGTTCCACCTTCTCTACTCGATACGGACCATCCCATCTGGATCTCAGCTTGCCTGGCATGAGTCGCATTCTGGAGTTGTAAAATAGGACTAAGTCCCCTGGTTGGAATTCTCGTCTCTTAATGCTCTTGTCATGCACGGCCTTCACTTTCTCTTTATACAGCCTGGAGTTTTCATAAGCTTCAAGGCGAAGGCTCTCTAATTCTTGCAGTTGCAACTTTCGTTCAGCTCCAGCTCTCTCATAGTCCATGTTGCACTCCTTTACCGCCCAAAAGGCCTTGCGTTCTAATTCGACTGGGAGATGATTGGCCTTTCCATAAACCAAGCGGAAATGACTCATCCCAATTGGTGTCTTATATGCTGTCCGATATGCCCAAAGCGCGTCTTGGAGCCTGGTGCTCCAGTCCTTTCTATGAGGCTTCACTACCTTTTGCAGTATGCGCTTTATCTTCCTGTTAGACACCTCTGCTTGCCCATTAGTCTGGGGGTGATAGGCTATTGATACTTTATGGATTATCCCATGCCTCTTTAGTAAACCTGTTAGTCTCTTGTTACAAAAGTGAGTGCCTTGATCGCTCATGATTGCTCGTGGTGATCCAAAGCGACAAATAATATGGTTTCTAACAAAGGAAACAACAGTGTTAGCATTATCAGTACGGGTCAGAATTGCTTCCACCCATTTAGAAACATAATCTACAGCTAACAGTATATAAAGGTGGCCATTAGAATTTGGAAATGGACCCATGAAGTCAATGCCCCAAACATCAAAAATTTCACAGAAAAGCATAATTTGTTGAGGCATTTCATCCCTCTGGGATATATTACCAAACCTTTGGCATGGAGAACAAGATTTACAAAGATCAGCAGCATCTTTAAAAAGAGTAGGCCACCAGAATCCAAAGTCTAAAACTTTTCTAGCAGTTCGTTGAGGGCCAAAATGTCCTTCACTCTCAAATGAGTAGTAGGCCTCTAAAATGGACTGAAATTCTGATTGAGGTACACACCGTCTAATTACCTGGTCAGCACCACACCTCCATAGATATGGGTCATCCCATACATAGTATTTGGACTCGCTTTTCAGCTTGTCTCTCTGATGCTTAGTAAAATCGGGAGGAAAAGTATGGCTAACTAGATAATTAGCTATAGGTGCATACCAAGGGGCTACATCAGATACTGCTTGTAAGCGATCAAATGGGAAATTATCATTGATAGGAATGGAGTCACCTTTAATGTGCTCAAGGTGACTCAAGTGGTCAGCCACTAAATTCTGGTTACACTCCTATCTTTAATTTCCAGATCAAATTCTTGCAGCAATAGCATCCAACATATTAGCCTTGGCTTAAACTCCTTTTTAGCTAATAAATATTTTAGAGATGCATGGTATGAGTACACTACTACCTTAGTACCAAGTAAATAGGCTCAGAATTTATCCAAAGCAAAAACAATAGCTAGAAGCTCTTTTTCAGTAGTAGTGTAATTAGATTGAGCAGCATCTAAAGTCTTAGATGCATAAGCAATTACAAAGGGGTCATTACCGTCATGTTGAGCCAGTGCTGCTCCTACTGCATGATTGGAGGCATCACACATGATTTCAAATGGTTGACTCCAGTCTGGTCCCCTCACAATCGGAGCTTGAGTCAGGGCGGTCTTTAGCTTATCAAATGCTTGTTTGCAATCCTCACTGAACTTAAACTCAATGTTTTTCTGCAGTAGTCTGGATAAGGGTAGTGCTACCTTACTGAAGTCCTTAATGAATCTTGGTGGACGAAATTGTGATCACATCTATTTGATTTGACTTTTTGGTCTTGTATCTTTTTACTCTTAGGGCACTGCTTATTTTCACAACTCCGTTCAACTAACCAGCAAGTGTACTGGGTCGTCCAAGTAATAACCTTACGTGAGTAAGGGTCGAATCCACAGAGATTGTTGGTATGAAGCAAGCTATGGTCACCTTGTAAATCTCAGTTAGGCAGATAAAAGGGTAATAGTGATAATTGGATTGTTCTAATAAAAAGGAATAATAAAAGGGATAGAAATACTTATGCAGATTCATTGGTAGGAATTTCAGATAAGCGGAATGGAGATGCTGTAGAGCTCTCGGACGCCTGCTATCCCATTGCTTCTACTCAATCCTTCTTACTCCTCTCCATGGCAAGCTTTGTATAGGGGTTCACTATCAGCTGTGGCTACTTTCATTCCTCTCGGGGAAATAACCTGTACGGCTGTCACTCGCACAGCTAACCAGTCTGGAGGCATCACCCATGGTTGATAGCTACATCCCATCCTCGCAGTGAAAGCTAATGCACGCACTCTGTCACAGTACGGCCAATCACCGGTTGGTTCCCGCTCCTACTGGAATAGAATCCCTCTTTTGCGTTTGTCACTAACGCCCAGCAGGTTAAAGTTTGAAGCACGTCACAGTCATTCATGAACGGAATCCTACTCGGAATACCACAGACAAGGTGAGACTTTCCGGATTCCCAGGACCCTACTCGGAACACCACAGACAAGGTTGGACTTTCCGGATCCAGATGAATGCCGCCATCTATCTAGCTTATACCACGAAGATTCTGTTGGGGAATCTAAGAGATACACATTCAAGCTTGTGTTGCATGTAGAACGTAAGTGGTTGTCAATCACGCGCGTTCATCAGTGAGAATAATAATGAGGGTTATCTAACTCATCATCATTCATCATGTTCTTGAGTACGAATGAATATCTTGGAATAAGAATAAGATAGAGAATTGAATAAAAGAAAATAGAACTTCATTAATCTTTGAGGTACAGCAGAGCTCCACACCCTTAATCTATGGTGTGCAGAAACTCCACCGTTGAAAATACATAAGTAAAAGAAGGTTCAGGCATGGCCGAATGGCCAGCCCTCCTAAACGTGATCAATGATCTCCTAAGATGAAGAATAAACAAAACTGAGATCAAAAGATGATTGATACATTAGTAAATCATCCTATTTATAATAAACTAGCTCCTAGGGTTTACATGAGTAAGTAATTGATGCATAAATCCACTTCCGGGGCCCACTTGGTGTGTGTTTGGGCTGAGCTTGATCAATCCACGTGTAGAGGCATTTCTTGGCGTCAAACTTCAGGTTATGACGTGTTTTGGGCGTTTGACTCCGGATCATGACGTTTTTCTGGCGTTTTACTCCAGACAGCAGCATAAACTTGGCGTTTAACGCCAAGTTACGTCATCAATCTTCGAATAAAGTATGGACTATTATATATTGCTGGAAAGCCCTGGATGTCTACTTTCCAACGCCGTTGAGAGCGTGCCAATTGGAGGTCTGTAGCTCCAGAAAATCCATTTCGAGTGCAGGGAGGTCAGAATCCAACAGCATCAGCAGTCCTTTTGTCAGCCTTCTTCAGAGTTTTGCTCAAATCCCTCAATTTCAGTCAGAATTTACCTGAAATCACAGAAAAACACACAAACTCATAGTAAAGTCCAAAAATGTGAATTTAACATAAAAACTAAGGAAAACATCCCTAAAAGTAGCTCAAACTTACTAAAAACTATATAAAAACAATGCCAAAAAGCGTATAAATTATCCGCTCATCACAACACCAAACTTAAATTGTTGCTTGTCCCCAAGCAACTGAAAATCAAATAGGATAAAAAGAAGAGAATATACTATAAAGTCCAAAATATCAATGAATATTAATTTAATTGCATGAGCGGGACTTGTAGCTTTTTGCTTCTGAACAGTTTTGGCATCTCACTTTTTCCTTTGAAGTTTAGAGGTATTGGCGTCTCTGGGGGAACTTAGAATTTGGGATAGTGTTATTGACTTTCTTAGTTAAGCATGTTGATTCTTGAACACAGCTACTTATGAGTCTTGGCTGTGGCCCTAAGCACTTTGTCTTCCAGTATTACCACCGGATACACAAATGCCACAGACACATAACTGGGTGAACCTTTTCAGATTGTGACTCAGCTTTGCTAGAGTCCCCAGTTAGTGGTGTCCAGAGCTCTTAAGCACACTCTTTAGCTTTAGATCACGACTTTAACCACTCAGTCTCAAGCTTTTCACTTGGACCTTCATGACACAAGCACATGGCTAGGGACAGCTTGATTTAGCCGCTTAGGCCTGGATTTTATTTCCTTGGGCCCTCCTATCCATTGATGCTCAAAGCCTTGGATCTTCTGCTTGGCTTTTACTCCTTTTGATTGTAATTATAAAATTTTTTTTTTCACTGCTTTTTCTTGCTTCAAGAATCAATTTCATGATGTTTTTCAGATCATCAATAACATTTCTCTTTGTTCATCATTCTTTCAAGAACCAACAATTTTAAACACTCATAAACAACAAGATCAAAAGACATATGCACTGTTCATTCATTCATTCAGAAAACAAAAGCATTGTCACCACATCAATATAATTAAACTAAATTCACTAATAATTTCGAAAATTATGCACTTCTTGTTCTTTTGAATTAAAACATTTTTCTTTTAAGAGAGGTGAAGGACTAATGGATTTTATTTCATAGCTTTAAGGCATGGTTTACATACTAATGATCATGAAGTAGAGACACAAAAACATAAATAAACATAGCATTAAAAACCGAAAACAGAAAGAGATAAAGAACAAGGAATGAATCCACCTTAGTGGCGTCTTCTTCTTGAAGGACCAATGATGTTCTTCAACTCTTCTATGTCCCTTCCTTGCCTTTGTTGCTCCTCCCTCATTGCTCTTTGATCTTCTCTTATTTCTTGGAGAATGATGGAGTGCTCATGATGTTCCACCCTTAGTTGTTCAACATTATGACTCAAATCCTCTAAGGAGGTGTTGAGTTGCTACCAATAGTTGTTGGGAGGAAAGTGCATTCCTTGAGGCATTTGTTGATGATGCACTTCCTCATGTTCTTCTTGGAGGCCGTGAGGAGCTTCCCTTGTTTGCTCCATCTTTTTCTTGGTAATGGGCTTGTCTTCTTCAATGGAGACATCTCCTTCTATGATAACTCCAGCTGAGTAACATAGATGGCATATAAGGTGGGGGAAGGCTAACCGTGCCATGTATGAAGGCTTGTCAGCTATTTTGTAGAGTTCATTGGAGATGACTTCATGAACCTCTACTTCTTCACCAATCATGATGCTATGAACCATGATGGCCCGATCCACAGTAACTTCAGATCGGTTGCTTGTAGGGATGATGGATCTTTGAATGAACTCCAACCATCCTCTAGCTACAGGCTTGAGGTCCAGTCTTCTTAGTTGGACTGGCTTGCCTTTGGAGTCTACTCTCCATTGGGCGCCTTCCACACATATGTCCGTAAGGACTTGGTCCAACCTTTGGTTAAAGTTGACCCTTCTTGTGTAGGGGTGTTCATCACCTTGCATCATAGGCAAATGAAACGCCAACCTCACATTCTCCGGACTAAAATCCAAGTATTTCCCCCTAACCATGGTGATATAGTTTTTCGGACTTGGGTTCATACCTTGGTCATGGTTTCTAGTGATCCATGCATTGGCATAGAACTCTTGAACCATTAAAATTCCAACTTGTTGTATGGGGTTGGCTATGACTTCCCAACCTCTTCTTTGAATTTCAAGTCGGATTTCCGGATACTCATTCTTCTTGAGTTTGAAAGGGACCTCATGGATCACTTTCTTCTTTGCCACAACATCATAGAAGTGGTCTTGGTGCTCTTGGAGATGAATCTCTCCTTCTCCCATGACTCGGAAGTGGAAGCCTTTGCCTTCCCTTTTCCTTTTCTTGAGGAGACTCCGGTCTTGGGTGCCATTGATGGTGAATGAAAAACAAAAAGCTTAGGCTTTTTTACCACACCAAACTTAAAAATTTGCTTGTCCCCAAGCAAAAAGAAAAGAAGAGTAGAAGAAGAAGAAGAAAATAAGGTAGAGAGGGTTCGGCTATGTGGGAGAATGTGGGTTTGAGTTGTGTGGAAATGTAAAAGAAAAGAAGGGTATTTATAGGGAGAGGGGAGGGTATAGGTTCGGCCATATTGGGTGGGAAAGGGTGGGAAATTGAATTTGAAAGTAGTGGGGGTAGGTGGGGTGTATGGGGAAGAGGGGTTGATGTGAATGGTGAATGGGGAAGTTGGGAAGAGGAATTGAGGTGATTGGTGAAGGTTTTTGGGAAGTGTGACATTGAGAATGAGATTTGGATTAGGAGAGTGTGAATAGGATTAAAAGAAATGTGGTAGGTGGGGATCCTGTGGGGTCCACAGATCCTGAGGTGAAAAGAAATACCATTCCTTCACCCTATAGGCATGTAACATGCCTTCATGCATCATTCTGGCGTTCAAACGCCCCTTGATGCACGTTCTGGGCGTTAAACGCCCATGTTATGCATGTTTCTGGCGTTGAACGCCAGTTTCATGCTTGTTTCTGGCGTTCAGCGCCAGATTGTCCTCTGTGTGCGCATCCTGGCGTTAAACGCCAGGTTGTTGCTTGTTTTGGGCGTTCAGCGCCAGAATGGTGCTCTGTTCTGGCGTTGAACGCCAGAAAGATGCTCCTTCTGGGCGTTGAATGCCAGCCCGTGCGTCCTCCAGGGTGAAAAATTTTTTTCTTCTGTTTTTGACTCTGTTTTTAATTTTTTTTGATTTTTTCGTGACTCCTCATGATCATGTACCTAATAAAACACAAAAATAACAAAGAAACAAAATAAAATAAAATTAGATGAATAAAATTGGGTTGCCTCCCAACAAGCGCTTCTTTAATGTCAATAGCTTGACAGTGGCTCTCATGGAGCCACAAGGTGATCAGGTCAATTTAAGTGTGGTATTCCCAACACCAAACTTAGAGTTTGGATATGGGGTTTGGACACCAAACTTAGAGTTTGGTTGTGGCCTCACAACACCAAACTTAGAGTTTGACTGTGTGGGCTCTTCTTGACTCTGAACTGAGAGAAGCTCTTCATGCTTGCTCTCTTTTGTCACAGAGGGATAGCCATGTGCTTGAAACACAAGATATTCTCCATTCAATTGAAGGACTAATTCACCTCTGTTGACATCTATCACAGCTCCTGCTATGGCTAGGAAAGGTCTTCCTAGGATGATGCATTCATCATCTTCCTTCCTAGTGTCTAGGATTATGAAATCAGTAGGGATGTAAAGGCCTTCAACCTTTACTAGCACGTCCTCTACTAACCCATAAGCTTGTCTTATGGACTTATCTGCCAATTGTAATGAGAACAAGGCAGGTTGTACCTCAATGATCCCCATCTTCTCCATTACAGAGAGTGGCATAAGATTTATCCCTGACCCCAGGTCACATAGAGCTTTTTCAAAGCTCATGGTGCCAATGGTACAAGGTATTAAGAACTTGCCAGGATCTTGTTTCTTTTGAGGTAGAGTTTTCTGAATCCAAGTATCTAGTTCACTAATGAGCAAGGGAGGTTTACTTTCCCAAGTCTCATTACCAAACAGCTTGGCATTCAGCTTCATGATAGCTCCCAAATATAGAGCAGCTTGCTCTCCAGTCACATCTTCATCCTCTTCTGAGGATGAATAGTCTTCGGAGCTCATGAATGGCAGAAGGAGGTTTAATGGAATCTCTATGGTCTCTAGATGAGCCTCAGATTCCTTTGGATCCTTAATAGGAAACTCCTTCTTGCTTAAGGGACGTCCCAGGAGGTCTTCCTCATTAGGATTTTCGTCCTCCTCCTCCCTAGTGCATTCGGCCTCTTTGATTAAATCAATGGCCTTGCACTCTCCTTTTGGATTTTCTTCAGTATTGCTTGGGAGAGTACTGGGAGGAGTTTCAATGACTTTCTTACTCAGCTGGCCCACTTGTGCTTCCAGATTTCTAATGGAAGATCTGGTTTCATTCATGAAACTGAAAGTGGCCTTTGACATATCAGAGACTATATTGGCTAAATTAGAATTATTTTGTTCAGGATTCTCTGTCTGTTGCTGAGAAGATGGTGGATATGGCTTACTATTGTTCAGCCTAGCACGTCCACCATTATTAAAACCTTGTTGAGGTTTTTGTTGATCCTTCCAGGAGAAATTTGGATGATTTCTCCATGATGAGTTATAGGTGTTTCCATAAGGTTCACCTAAGTAATTAACCTCTGCCATGGCAGGGTTTTCAGGATCATAAGCTTCTTCAGAAGCTGCCTCTCTAGTACTGTTGGATGCATGTTGCAATCCATTCAGATTTTGAGAGATCATGTTGACCTGTTGAGTCAGCACTTTGTTCTGAGCCAATATGGCATTCAGAGCATCAATTTCAAGAACTCCTTTCTTCTGAGGTACCCCATTGTTCACGGAATTCCTCTCAGAGGTGTACATAAACTGGTTGTTTGCAACCATGTCAATGAGTTCTTGAGCCTCTTCAGGCGTTTTCTTCAGGTGAATAGATCCACCTGCAGAATGGTCCAATGACATTTTCGAAAATTCAGAGAGACCATAATAGAATATATCTAATATGGTCCATTCAGAAAACATGTCAGATGGACATCTCTTGGTCAGCTGCTTGTATCTTTCCCAAGCTTCATAGAGGGATTCACCATCTTTTTGTTTGAAGGTTTGAACATCCACTCTCAGCTTGCTCAGCTTTTGAGGAGGAAAGAACTTATCCAAGAATGCTGTGACAAGCTTATCCCATGAGTCCAGGCTATCCTTAGGTTGTGAATCCAACCATACTCTAGCTCTGTCTCTTACAGCAAAAGGGAAAAGCAAGAGTCTGTAGACTTCAGGATTAACTCCATTTGTCTTTACAGTGTCACAGATCTGCAAGAACTCAGTTAAAAACTGGTAAGGATCTTCAGATGGAAGTCCATAAAACTTGCAGTTTTGTTGCATTAAAGCAACTAGTTGAGGCTTAAGCTCAAAGTTATTGGTTCCAATGGCAGGAATGGAGATGCTTCTTCCATCAAACTTGGATGTTGGCTTAGTGAAGTCACCAAGCATTCTCCTTGCATCACTATTATTATTTTCAGCCATCACCTCTTGTGCTAGTGTTTCTGAAAGGTTGTTTCTGGATTGTTGTATTTTAGCTTCTCTTAATTTTCTCTTCAGAGTCCTTTCAGGTTCTGGATCAATTTCAACAAGAGTGCCTTTATCCCTGTTCCTGCTCATATGAAAGAGAAGAAAACAAGAAAAGAAGAGGAATCCTCTATGTCACAGTATAGAGATTCCTTTATGTTAGTAGAAAAAGAAAGGTGGTAGAAGAATGAAGAATGGGTTCGGATTTATGGATGAAGAGAGGTGAAGAGAAGTGTTAGTAATTAAATAATTAAATAGAATAAGAAAAGAGAAGAGGAATTTCGAAAATAATGTTTGAAAAGGGGTTAGAGATTTTCGAAAATTAGAGATAAAATGTAATTAAAATTAAAACATGAAACAATTAATTAATTAAAAAGAATTTTTGAAAAAGAGGGAGATATTTTCGAAAATAGGAAAGAGAAAAGTAGTTAGGTGGTTTTGAAAAAGATAAGAAACAAACAAAAAGTTAGTTAGTTGATTGAGAAAGATTTGAAATCAAATTTTGAAAAAGATAAGAAGATAGTAAGTTAGATAAGATATTTTGAAATCAAATTTTGAAAAAGATAAATTTCTGAAAAAGATAAGATAAAAGATAAGATAAATTTGAAAAAGATATTTGAAAAAGATTTAATTTTAAAAATTACTTAACTAACAAGAAACTACAAGATAAGCTTCTAGAATTTAAAGATTGAACCTTTCTTAACAAGAAAGTAACAAACTTCAAATTTTTGAACCAATCACATTAATTGTTAGCTATTTTTCGAAAATTAGATGTAAATATAAGAAAAAGATTTTGATAATATTTTGAAAAAGATTTTTGAAATTTTCGAAAATTACAAAAAAAATGAAAAAGATATGATTTTTGAAAAAGATTTTAAAAAGATAAGATTTTTAAAATTGAAATTTTGACTTGACTTGTAAGAAACAACTAATTTTGAAAATTTTTGACCAAGTCAACCCAAAATTTCGAAAAATTGGAGGGAAACTAGGAAAAGATATTTTTTGATTTTTGAATTTTTAATTATGAAAGAGAAAAACAACAAAAATATTCAATGCATGAAATTTTTAGATCAAAACAATGAATGCATGCAAGAATGCTATGAATGTCAAGATGAACACCAAGAACACTTTGAAGATCATGATGAACATCAAGAACATTATTTTGAAAAAATTTTTGATGCAAAGAAAACATGCAAGACACCAAACTTAGAAATCTTTAATGCATGGAAAATATGAATGCAAAAATGCACATGAAAAACAACAAACAACACAAAACAAGAAATCATCAAGATCAAACAAGAAGACTTGTAAAGAACAACTTGAAGATCATGAAGAACACTATGAATGCTTGAGATTTTCAAAAAATGCAAGAAAAATTTTTAAAAGCATGCAAAAGACACCAAACTTAAAAATTAACTCAAGATTCAAACAAGAACACAAAATATTTTTGGTTTTTATGATTTTCTAATTTTTTTGTATTTTTATTAATTATTTTCGAAAATAAAGGTTGGAAAAACGGAAAATAAAAGAAAAATTTTTGAAAAAGATTTTTGAAAAGAAAAGTACCTAATCTAAGCAACAAGATGAACCGTCAGTTGTCCATACTCGAACAATCCCCGGCAACGGCGCCAAAAACTTGGTGGACGAAATTGTGATCACATCTATTTGATTTGACTTTTTGGTCTTGTATCTTTTTACTCTTAGGGCACTGCTTATTTTCACAACTCCGTTCAACTAACCAGCAAGTGTACTGGGTCGTCCAAGTAATAACCTTACGTGAGTAAGGGTCGAATCCACAGAGATTGTTGGTATGAAGCAAGCTATGGTCACCTTGTAAATCTCAGTTAGGCAGATAAAAGGGTAATAGTGATAATTGGATTGTTCTAATAAAAAGGAATAATAAAAGGGATAGAAATACTTATGCAGATTCATTGGTAGGAATTTCAGATAAGCGGAATGGAGATGCTGTAGAGCTCTCGGACGCCTGCTATCCCATTGCTTCTACTCAATCCTTCTTACTCCTCTCCATGGCAAGCTTTGTATAGGGGTTCACTATCAGCTGTGGCTACTTTCATTCCTCTCGGGGAAATAACCTGTACGGCTGTCACTCGCACAGCTAACCAGTCTGGAGGCATCACCCATGGTTGATAGCTACATCCCATCCTCGCAGTGAAAGCTAATGCACGCACTCTGTCACAGTACGGCCAATCACCGGTTGGTTCCCGCTCCTACTGGAATAGAATCCCTCTTTTGCGTTTGTCACTAACGCCCAGCAGGTTAAAGTTTGAAGCACGTCACAGTCATTCATGAACGGAATCCTACTCGGAATACCACAGACAAGGTGAGACTTTCCGGATTCCCAGGACCCTACTCGGAACACCACAGACAAGGTTGGACTTTCCGGATCCAGATGAATGCCGCCATCTATCTAGCTTATACCACGAAGATTCTGTTGGGGAATCTAAGAGATACACATTCAAGCTTGTGTTGCATGTAGAACGTAAGTGGTTGTCAATCACGCGCGTTCATCAGTGAGAATAATAATGAGGGTTATCTAACTCATCATCATTCATCATGTTCTTGAGTACGAATGAATATCTTGGAATAAGAATAAGATAGAGAATTGAATAAAAGAAAATAGAACTTCATTAATCTTTGAGGTACAGCAGAGCTCCACACCCTTAATCTATGGTGTGCAGAAACTCCACCGTTGAAAATACATAAGTAAAAGAAGGTTCAGGCATGGCCGAATGGCCAGCCCTCCTAAACGTGATCAATGATCTCCTAAGATGAAGAATAAAACAAAACTGAGATCAAAAGATGATTGATACATTAGTAAATCATCCTATTTATAATAAACTAGCTCCTAGGGTTTACATGAGTAAGTAATTGATGCATAAATCCACTTCCGGGGCCCACTTGGTGTGTGTTTGGGCTGAGCTTGATCAATCCACGTGTAGAGGCATTTCTTGGCGTCAAACTTCAGGTTATGACGTGTTTTGGGCGTTTGACTCCGGATCATGACGTTTTTCTGGCGTTTTACTCCAGACAGCAGCATGAACTTGGCGTTTAACGCCAAGTTACGTCATCAATCTTCGAATAAAGTATGGACTATTATATATTGCTGGAAAGCCCTGGATGTCTACTTTCCAACGCCGTTGAGAGCGTGCCAATTGGAGGTCTGTAGCTCCAGAAAATCCATTTCGAGTGCAGGGAGGTCAGAATCCAACAGCATCAGCAGTCCTTTTGTCAGCCTTCTTCAGAGTTTTGCTCAAATCCCTCAATTTCAGTCAGAATTTACCTGAAATCACAGAAAAACACACAAACTCATAGTAAAGTCCAGAAATGTGAATTTAACATAAAAACTAAGGAAAAAATCCCTAAAAGTAGCTCAAACTTACTAAAAACTATATAAAAACAATGCCAAAAAGCGTATAAATTATCCGCTCATCAAATCTCCTGTAAAAACCTGCATTGCCAAGGAACGAATGGACTTCCCTCACAGAGGAGGGGTAAGGTAAACTAGAAATAATATCCACCTTTGCTGGGTCTACAGAGATACCAGTATCAGAAACAACATGTCCTAGAACAATACCTTGTTTTACCATAAAATGACACTTTTCAAAATTTAAAACAAGGTTTGAACTAACACACATGTCCAATACTTTAGACAAACTATCCAAGAAAGGTTAAATGAATACCATAAACGCTAAAGTCATCCATAAAAACTTTCATACAAGTCTCAATGAGATCAGAGAAAAGACTTATCATACACCTTTGGAAAGTAGCTGGTGCATTGCACAAGCCAAAGGGCATTCTCTTATAAGCATAAGTCCCAAAAGGACATGTAAAAGTAGTTTTTTCCTGATCCTCAGGAGCTATATGGATTTGAAAATAACCTGTATAACCATCTAGAAAGCAATAGTGAGATTTGCCCGATAGGCGATCAAGCATCTGATCAATGAATGGCAAGGGATAATGATCCTTGCGAGTGGCTTGGTTGAGACGCCTGTAGTCAATGCAAACTCTCCATGCGTTCTGCACTCTGGTTGTCAGAAGTTCTCCTTGCTCATTCCTTATTGTTGTAACTCCAGACTTCTTGGGTACCACTTGTACTGGGCTAACCCATTCGCTATCTGAAATGGGGTAAATGATATCTGCTTCAAGTAGTCTGGTTACTTCCTTCTTGACAACTTCTAAGTTGGTGGGATTTAATCTTCTCTGAGGTTGACGGACAGTCTTTGCTCCTTCTTCTAAGAATATTCTATGTTCACAAACTTGAGGGCTGATGCCTACTATATCTGCCAAGCTCCATCCAGTTGCTTTCTTATGCGTCCTCAATACGCTAAGCAATTATTCTTCTTGTTGGAAAGTGAGCTCCCTTGCAATGATAACTGGAATCTTCTGCTTGTTCTCAAGGTATGCATACTTGAGGTGTAGAGGAAGGGGCTTTAATTCTATTTTTCGCTCATGGTTTGGTTCTGGATTTTCTAAGGCTGGTGAAAATGGTAATGAATCTTCAGTATGTTCAGATGGTGTCCCCACACTTGGATATTGCTCCATGTTACTCTCTTCCATTTCTTCTTGGTGAGTTGCAGCTATAATTTCATCAATGATGTCACATTGGAATATGGAGTGATCTTTTGGGGCATGCTTCATAGCTTCATCTAGATTGAAGCTCACTGTTCTGCCATCTACCTCAAAGGAATAGGTACCCGAAAAGGCATCCAGCTTGAATTTTGAAGTCTTCAAAAACGGTCTACCAAGCAGGATTGATGAGGGTCTCCTTGAGTCATTTTGGGGCATCTCTAGGATATAAAAATCAATGGGAAACGTGAGCCCCTTAATGCTCACTAATACATCTTCAGCAATTCCAACCACTGTGATAATGCTTTTATCTGCTAACACAAAATGAGCTGCCGACCTTTTTAAGGGAGGGAGCCTTAAAGCATTATATATAGACAAGGGCATAATACTCACGCATGCTTCTAAATCACACATACAGTCAGAAAATATCACACCTCCAATGGTGCAGTTAACCATGCATGGGCCTGGGTCACTACATTTTTCAGGTATATTTCCCATTAAGGCAGACATAGAACTACCTAAAGGAATAGTTTCTAATTCATTAATTTTATCTTTATGTATGCACAACTCTTTTAGAAACTTTGCATATTTAGGCACCTGCTGAATAAAATAAAAAAGGGGAACAGTTACCTCAACCTTTTTGAAAATCTCTACCATTTTGGGATCTAGTTCCATTTGCTTTCTGGGCTTCTTAGCAAGGTGTGGAAATGGAATAGGAGTGGCGTCCTTTATAGCTTCAGCTTGCTGGGGTTCTACACTCCTAGGTTGGGCTGCTTCTGCTTCAGCCATGTCTTGAGCCTCAGCTTTTTCTTCAACATCCTCTACCTCAACTGTGTCCGCAGCTAGGGTGTGTTCTGATGGGCCTGATTCCTCTGGATTCCTCTCTTGTAGTGTGGTTCCAGATCTCAAGGTAATAGTATTGATGCCACCATTGGGGTTGGGTAATGGTTGAGAGGGGAGTCCACCAGAGCTTGAGGACTGGTTGTTAGAGTTATTTAGTGATCTAATTTGTGAGACAAGGGCTTGTAAGGTAGAGTTCAGACCATTTAGAGTAGAAGTAAGGTTGTTTTCCATAGCCTGTTGTCTTTGATCAATAGATTGAAGCAACTCATCATTAGGAGATGAAGAGGGGTAAGTGATCTGAGGGGTCTGCTGAGATGCTTGAGGCTACCTCAGATGAGGTGCTTTGTAGGCCTGATTTTGATTCTACTGCCTGAAGTTGTTATTGTTATTCCACCTCTGGTTTCCATTGTTATCCATGCCTCCTCTGTTGTGATTGTCCCTCAAACCCTGGTTATAATTATCTCTCCAGCCTTGGTTGGGGTTATCTTGCCATCCATGGTTGTAGCTGCCACCTTGATTGTACCCTTGGTTGGGGCAGTCATAGAAGTTGTGAGTGACTGCCACAGTGTGGTCTGCCAGTTGGAGTTACGGAAACTCATCAGTATAATGACTGTAATCTACACAGATTCTGCATACTCTTTGGGAAACCAACTGTTGGCTGTGCTGTGGTGGAGAATGTTGAACTTGCTGAGCTTGTTGTTGACTTAGTTGCATCTGCTTCAATAAATTGGTCATTTCACATAAGCTCTGAGTTATAGCAGCAGTTTCTTTGCTAGAGGATACCTCTGCAACAGGTCTTGACCAACTTTGTTTCTGCCTGTGATTCCTAGTAGATTCAGCTAAGTCGCTAATCAATTGCCATGCCTCTTCTATAATCTTGTACTTCTTCATAGACCCATTGCTAGCACCTTCCAATGTGGTCCTATCTTGAGATTTCATGCCCTGTGTAAAGTAGTTGAGCAACACTATCTTGTCAATTATATGGTGGGGACATGCTTCTAGAAGATTATTGAAGTGTTCCAAATATTCATAGAGAGTCTCAGATTCATCCTGAACGATCATGGACATGCCTTTCCTTAGTTTATCGGCAACCTCAGCTGGAAAGAATTTCTCCAAAAATTATCTTCTAAGCGTATCCCAGTTAGAAACAGTTTCTTCGGGTTGAGTGTAGTACCACTCTTTTTCCTTCCCCTCAAGAGAAAATGGGAAAGCCTTTAACATAATAGAAGTTTCGTCAGTACCATCACGCTTAACAGTAGAACAAGCTGTCTGAAAATCCCTAAGGTGCTTGATAGGCTCTTTAGCAGGTAAGCCATGAAACTTGGGCATCAAGTTGAGTAGTGTAGATTTTATTTCAAAATCCACAGCCACTGTTGGGTGGCATGCCTGGAATGGTTGTAGTGTAAAATCAGGGGCTGCAGCCTCCAGGATAGTGACTCTCCTAGGTGCTGCCATGTCACCTGCACGTAAATTAACTAGATCAGTAGAGAGGGAGCTTGTTTCTTCCTTAAATGACGTTTCAGGTTCATCCTCAGAGAGGACTAGCCGACGCCGAGCTTGCCTTATACGTGAAATAGTTCTTTCAATCTCAGGGTCAAATACTGGCAAGCTTGGATCAGGAAGTGAACGTGTCATTTAACGAAAAAAACGTGCAGCTCATAGTAACAGAATAAAAAGAAAAATTGCAATTAAATAAATTCCAATCAATAAATTAGCACACTATTGCAGCTCCCCAGCAACGGCGCCAAAAATTGACGTGAGCTAAAATTGGCAAATTAAGAATTAATTGGAAAGATAGCGTTGTGAGTACAGTTCTTAACCAGCAAAAATCCAATTGTCAATTTAGAAAAGGGTTGTCACGATTTTAGAAATAAAATACTGGGAGTATGAGTCCCAGGTCGTCTCCTAACGAGTTGCAGGAAGATGTGCTATTTTATCAATTAGAGGTTTTCAAAGGGAGTTTTGAATTTGTTGAACAGAAAATTAAATTAGAGAATTTATATGATATAAATAAAATCTTGACTGGGAGAAAATTAATTGGAAGTTCTATCCTTGTTAGAATTTAATCAAGAGCAATTAATAATTATTCATTATTTTAATTTAGTTAACCCTCAACGAATGAAGGAAAGTCAAATTAAAAGTCAACTTCTATTCACAAGTCCTAATCCTCTCCCTTGGGAAGGATTAGAGTTAGTGACTAACAAGCCAACCAACAATGCACCAATTATAATTGAACTCTTGAGTATCTAAGTCAAGGTTCTCCTTTTAATCATCTCCCAATCAAGTTAGGGAACTACTCACTCATCATAATTATAGACTTCACAGAATCAATGGGAAAAATAAAAGAAGACATAATAAATAATAATAAAAGGGATTAATTAAAAATAAAAATAATTCTATATTAATAACTTGTGAAAATAATCCAATGTTAACTATGGAGGAATTAAGAATATGGAAGAATAAATGAAAAGTAAATAACAAATTATAGTGACTAGTACCGGAGGTAGACTTTTCTCAAAAGCTAAAGCCAAAATCTTCAAAATCCTAATTATGAATGTTCAAGTGAGAAACCTAGGAGAGGAGTAAATTCAGATCTAAAAAACTTGAAATTGTGCGGAATGAATTGTTGTTTTGTCTCTGCATGTTCCCTGACTCTAATATGTGTTTCTGGGCCGAAAACTGGGTTGAAATGTGGCCCAGAATCTCTGCTAGCGACTTTTGTAATTCTGCAGATCACGCACGTTACGCGGCTGCGTCGTCCACTTGTTCGCGTCACTCAGCGATTCTCGTACCACACGTGCGCGTCGTCCACGCATTCGCATCGTTCGTGCAGCTTCCAATCTGCGCGGCCGCGTTAGACACGCGGGCGCGTCACTTTGATTCCTTCCATTTCGCATGGTCGCGTGAGCCATGCGACCGCGTGACTCCTCGCTTGTCATCTCCTCATTTCCTTGTGTTCCTTCCATTTTTGCATGCTTCCTCTTCATTCTTGACGCCATTCCTGCCCTATGAAGCCTAAAACACTTAACACACATATCATGGCATCGAATGGTACAAAGAAAGATAAAAATATACAACTAAAAGGTCTTTAGGAAGCAAATTATCAATCATAGAATATTTTTAGGAAGGAATTGTAAATACATGTAAATCATATGAATAAGTGGGTGAAGACTTGATAAAACCACACAATTAAATACAATATAAATCATAAAATAGTGGTTTATCACCTCCACAGTGAGATAACGCGCATCAATGCCCTTGGGTCGAGGTTTCATGCTCCCTCAGATCCAGGACGCATCTGGGACGGCAATGACCCGGAGAATGGCATCCTAATCAAATACAAACTCAAAGTCATCGCGCTGGAGCAAGAACTGTTGATAACCATCCAAATCCTCCGGTATGGGTGGAATATTAAGCACTCGCCGAATAGTCTCTTCGGAGACCGAGACTTGCTTCCGGCGCATATATATCGATTGAAGAGAAGGAAGGTGGTAGTTAGCGTAAAACTTCACTACCCAAGACAAGTTGGCCTCATGTGGCTTCCTCATTAAGAACCCCCCACTGCCGCCGCTCGATGTGGGGTATCACAAACGGAACAACATGAGCTGGCATGTAACTAAAACAACAATGGACATAATGGTAAGTCACTAGCATGTGATGCAAGAGTGATAGAAGCATGTAAATATGAGGCGTGAGAAGCATATACTCAAACATCTATTAACAAGAAGCAAGTCATAAGGGTTGAGCATATGAATATGAAACATGAAGAGTAATAAGCTCAACCTTATAGGAATAAGCAAGTGGGTGAGAAAAAACACTAAGGGGGAAGCATTAAGTCAAATTTGAAACCAAAAACTCATATGTGCCTTTCATCAAACGCTTGGTGTGCAACCTTTAAGCAATGAACAAATGGAGGAAATATAACAATGTAGCATCTCCCTAAGCAATATCAATCATCATAGAGCTCCACATATTGCAAGGAAATTGAATACAAGAAATAAACCTACTATTGCAAGAAGAAACTCTACCCACAACACCCATGAAAAATAGAAAAAACAAAGGAAAACAAGCAAACAAGTAAGCATGAAAAGGGAGCTAACTAAAAAGAAACACAAGGAAATGCAACTAATGAAAGAGAGAAAAAGAAGTAAAATGGTGCACGAAATTGTGATCATCAACAATGGCGCCAATGAACTTGGTAGCACTCTCAAACGTGAATCATACTTAGTCACAACTCCGCACAACTAACCAGCAAGTGCACCGGGTCGTCCAAGTAATACCTTACGTAAGGGTCGATCCTACAGAGATTGTTGGTATGAAGCAAGCTATGGTCATCTTATAAATCTCAGTTAGGCAGATAATAATTGATTATTGAGTTTTTGAATAATAATAATAAATAAAACATAAAATAAAGATAGAAATACTTATGTAAATCATTGGTGAGAATTTTGGATAAGTGTATGGAGATGAATTGTCCCTGTTGGATCTCTGCTTTCCTACTGCCTTCCCTCAATCCTTTTTACTCCTTTCCATGGCAAGCTGTATGTAGGGCATCACCGTTGTCAATGGCTACATCCCATCCTCTCAGTGAAAATGGTCCAAATGCCCTGTCACAGCACGGCTAATCATCTGTCGGTTCTCGATCATGTCGGAATAGAATCCCTTGATTCTTTTACGTTTGTCATCACGCCCAACAATCGTGAGTTTGAAGCTCGTCACAGTCATTCAATTCCGGAATCCTACTCGGAATACCACAGACAAGGTTAGACTTTCTGGATTCCCATGAATGCCGCCATCAATTCTAGCTTATACCACGAAGATTCTGATTAAGGAATCCAAGAGATATGCGCCCGGTCTAAGGTGGAATGGATGTGGTTGTCAGTCACATGTTCATAGGTGAGAATGATGATGAGTGTCACGGATCATCACATTCATCATGTTGAAGTGCAATGAATATCTTAGAATAAGAACAAGCGGAATTGAATAGAAAATATTAGTAATTGCATTGAAACTTGAAGTACAGCAGAGCTCCACACCCTTAATCTATAGTGTGTAAAAACTCCACCGTTGAAAATACACAAGTGATGGAGGTTCAGGCATGGCCGAATGGCCAGCCCCCAAACGTGATCAATAGTCTCCTCTGATGAATAATAAAATAAAACTGAGACCAAAGATGTAACGTGGTCAAAAGATCAAATATACAATCAAAGACCAATCCAAAGACGTCTAATACACTAGTAAAAAGTTCTATTTATACTAAACTAGCTACTAGGGTTTACAAAAGTAAGTAATTGATGCATAAATCCACTTCCGGGGCCCACTTGGTGTGTGCTTGGGCTGAACTTGATTTTTACACGAGCTGAGACTTATCTTGGAGTTGAACGCCAAGTTGTAACGTGTTTTTGGCGTTCAACTCTGGTTCGTGACGTGTTTCTGGCGTTTGACTCCAGAATGCAGCATAGAACTGGCGTTGAGCGCCAGTTTATGTCATCTAATCACGAATAAAGTATAAACTATTATATATTTCTGGAAAGCTCTGGATGTCTACTTTCCAAAGCCATTGAGAGCACGCCATTTAGAGTTCTGTAGCTCCAGAAAATATATTTCGAGTGCAGGGAGGTCAGAATCCAACAGCATCAGCAGTCCTTTGTCAGCCTTTTATCAGAGTTTTGCTCAGGTCCCTCAATTTCAGCCAGAAATTACCTGAAATCACATAAAAACAAACACACTTATAGTAAAGTCCAGAAATGTAAATTTAGCATAAAAACTAATGAAAACATCCCTAAAAGTAGCTGGATCCTACTAAAAACTATCTAAAAACAATGCCAAAAAGCGTATAAATTATCCGCTCATCATAAAACAAAGAAAAATGAGGGGTAAGAGTATCTTGAAAGGGAGAATATGGTAGTGGAGAATGCAAGTGAGAGAAGGGGAGGAGAGAAAGAGAGGGGAAAGAAGAGTGTGGGACCGCCGTAGGTGGTGGTCGCTGGTGGTGAGTGCCACCGGTGGTAGGGGAGGAAAAAGGGGAATAGTGGTGGTTGAAGTGGTAGAGAATGTGAGATTAGAGGAAGAAGATGGAAATAAAAGAAGAGGGGTGGAGAATTTGAAAATAGGCGCGCTGCAGTGTTTTAGCGTCGTAGGATCGACACGCACGCGCTCTCCACGTGTAACAACCCTAATTTTTGGAAATCAATTAATTTGTTATTTGTGATTTATTTTATTTGTTGATAATTTTATTTTAAGCAAATTATTTTACTAAATGTAATTAAATGGAGTTCCATGATAATCGAAGTTTAAATTAATTAGAATTTTTATATAATCTTTATTAGATATTTGGTATGATTGAAATTATAATTTTGATAATTGAAAAATAAGAAGAATTGTATAATTTAATTTAAATAAATTCTATTTTGAATGAATTATGTTATTAATTTGAACTCGTAGAAATTAATTTATTAGAAATAATTAGATTAATTTTTACAAATACTTTAAGTTTACGTCAAATAATATTTATGTACAATCTTTATTATAAATAGTTATTTTATAAGTTGAAATTAAAAATTTGATGATAGAAAAATAATAAAGATTTATATGATTTAATTTAGAAAATTGATATTTGAATTTAAATTGTACTTTACAAAATATAATTAACTTGTTCATTTTATAATTTAAATTAGAAATAAATGATTAAACTTAACAACATGTTGATAAATAATGTTTCTAAATATTTTTAATAAAGTATATTTGGTTTTAAAATTATCCTACCTTCCAATTTTATCAAAATACCTATTCATATCTATCCATATTCTTTTATAAAATCCTAATTTCTAACCCAAAATCCCCAAATTCATTTAGAACCCTAATTTCCACAATTCCTAACCCTACAAAGCCGTAGCCTCACCCTCACCTTCCTTCAATGTAACATTCACACACAGCAACGAAACAGAGAGGAAAGAGAGAGGGAAGAGCTGCTGCCTCGCCACCGCTGTGACTGCCGAACCGTCGCACGCAAGGATCCCACGCCACCATCGCCAGCGTTGCCCAGCCTTGCTCGCGCTGCAGCGCTTCCCGTCAGCCGTTCGTGGAGCTGCAAAGAGTATCGTCGTCGAAGCCACACCATTGCGGAAGAAACGAGGGGAGGGAGACGAGCCCGAGACAAGAGCGGGAGGAAGAAGGCATCACTGTGCCTCCCATTGTCGTCGCCGTTCATGCTCCGTCGTCGCTGCCGTTCCATGGAGACGCGTCGCCATCGCTGAGTGATGGAGGAGGAAGTTGCTCTGCCACCATCCGAGCTTGCTGTTGCAGTTGCCCATACTGCTACCGCAGCTTCTTCGTTCTGTTATTACTTTCTAATTGTTGTAAGACATTCTTGCTGTTATCTTAATTTGAGTTAGCCTTGAATTTCCATAATTGTTCCTTTTATCCTTTTTGAATTCAATGTTCTTGCTTGCTGTTGTGGCTACCTCACATTGCTGCTGCCTCCATTTTTGCCGTAGATGCCCTCGGCACTGCCATTAGAAGGTCGTCAGCGTTAGTTAGAGCTATCATTCTGATTCTGCCGCAGCTTGTCCAGGGTTCCTGCTCGTCCCTATTCTCTGTTCAGCCTTCGCCAGAGCGCTGTCATCGGATAAACACTACTAAAAAATCGGGCCAGATTCACCGGTAATGCTACTTATTGCGGTTGCTACCGTTCTGATTTCTGTGGGTTTCAACATTGAGGTAGGGGATTTATTTTTAAATTTAAACGTTTTTAATTTAGAATGCCTACAAAATTAATTGGATAATTGCAAATAGTTAATGATGGTTAAAAATTGATTAATTGATGTGAATTACTTGAAATGTGTTTGAGAATCGTTAACGGTTGTGATTATTGTCACTGGGTTTTGTTATTGTGAGTAATTAATTTGACAAGATTAATTTTGGTTAATGCTGTGACTGATATTAGTTTTCGAATTTTGATGGATTTGTTTGAAATTCTGATCTTTTGTGATATTGCTGAATTCGTTGAAATCTGGTTGTGAATTGTATTTTGAATTACTGATTTTTGTGATGAGTTGGCTGAGATTATGATCTTGAGTGAGTTATTTTGAATTATTTGATATTGACTTGGAATTTTAATATATTGGAACGGTTGTGAAATGGACTTGTGACGTGCTGGAATTGGTTCAAATATGGCTGCAAGTGGTGATTTATTTAATGTTACTTATTAAATTGAAATATGATGAGTTACGTATTGAATGAAATGTATTTGAGAAAAGACAGTTGTGGTGATTATTCTGAGTTATGATTGAAGTTGGATGCGGATGTGAATTGAGTTTAGGTTATGGCTGTGATATTAAATGGCTTCGTTGTCGTGAGTAATTAAATGATGAGATTTACTTTGATTTGAGGCTGTGATTGTTATGGGTTTTTTTATTATTTTAGAATTGCTGGAAATTCTGATTTTAGTTGATTATACCAAGTTGGTTATTATTGTTGATTTACGTTTAATTAGAGTTGATTTTGAGGACGGTTAAAGAATTGAAGGTTGACCACTGAACTATTTTCTTAAAATATGATCTTTAGAATAAAATGGTAACTTTGCTAATAACTAAATTTCTTTAAGAATAATTAGAAATATGAAAAAGTTTGTGTTTCAAATATTAGTTATGAATTCTTGAGGCTAGACTGGTTTACTTTTAAAGAATGGTTTATGGAAACTTTGATTTTAATTGATGTTAGGATATTGATCGTTAAACCGATTTATGATGAAATGATTACTGAGATTCTGTTGTTTTGATAACTAATGATAAACGGGCTGATAAATTTGAGACTTTTTCATTAAGTTTATGATTTATAGTAAATTTTTGAATTATGAATGTCAAATCTGATTTTCTGCTGAACGCTTAACATAGCAGCAACTTGTTTCCTCTATTAGAAATTCTCCAGTTTGAATTTTGTAATGGAACCAATTTTAAATGAAACTCTGGTCCTAGTACGTTAATTTCATAAAACTTTAGAATTGTTAGAGTTGTGGTTTTAAATATATGGATTTTTAAAGTAAGATGTGTTATGCAGTAAAAATCAGGTTTTGTTTTCTAAGTCAGTAACTTTGAGACTATATAATTTTTAATTCCGGAATGATATTGAGATGCAACCAATTGGAGGTGAAATTTGATTATATTTAGTATATATGATTTAAATATCAGGGTTTTCCATGTTTTAATAAATGAGTTATGGGACTTGGAAGAGGTTGTGTTCAATGATTTGTAAAACAGACTTCAGCAGAAAATTATCTAACTTCCAAGCAACGTAACTCCTTCATTAAAAATGGTATGACCCTGGAACCAATTGAGAAAGAAATTTGGATAAGTTATGTTTAACCACATTAATTTTGAAGGTGGTTGGATTTAATTTGGATTTTATATGAAATTTCGAATGTTAAACGCTGGTGCTGTCATCTGGTTTTAAGACACTACAGAGCATTCACGGTTTTGCTTATATTCCCGAAGCTAGAGTCAGCAAAAAATTGTGATTTTTGGTTTAATAGAAAGCTTAATCCGAGACGGTCGTATGGATATAATGTTTGCGTAATTCTGAATTTGTTTGATATTTTAAAAACAAAACTGAAATTAGACTACCGATGTTGTTTTGGTGATTACGTGGATATGGAATTTGAGAAATAGATTTTCTATACTATTATCAAATATTTTTGAGAATATATTGTTGTGGCAATTGTTGAGAAAGGTTTGATAAGATGTTGAGAAAGAAGGAACCCGTAAGGGTGGTTAAGTCCGGGTTTTGAGGGAGGTGCTGTCAAAATATTATAAAAATCTGAGGTTTTATTTGAAAAGTCATTTTAAAAGATTTGAACTTAAAAAATTATATTATTTGAGTTCTACCTAAATAAGAGAAGAATTATACTATTTTGAATTTGGAATTACCAAGCGAAGGTTTATGTTTCAAGTTTGAATTATTTAAGAAAGGAATTATGTTTTGAATTTAATTTAATATGAAAAGAGTTGCTTTTTGGGCTTGAAATAAAGGATTACTGATAAATCACTATTTTATGGTTTATATTGTGTTTAATTGTGTGGTTTTATCATGATCCTTACCCACTTGTTCATCAAAATAGCATTCATTTAGATTTCCTTCCTGAATTCATTACATGTTTGAAAACTGCTTTCTAAAGGCTTTAATTATGTACTTTTAATTCTTCTTTATCCCATTCGATGCCGTGATCTGTGTGTTGAGTATTTCAGACTTTACAGGGCATGAATGAGTTAGAGGTTGGAAAGGAAGCTAGCGAAAAATGGAAGGAACACAAGAATTTGAGGAGATAACCAGCGAGAAGTGACGCGGTCGCATGGCTCACGCGACCGCGCGAAGGAGAGCAAATCGCAGTGACGCGGCCGCATGGATCACATGGCCGCACGGATTGGAAAAGCTCAAGCAATGCGGTAGCGTGGACGACGCGAACGCGTGGCATGGAAAAGCGCGAGTGACGCGTCCGCACGGGTGACGCGATCGCGTGACATGTGCGATCTGCATAATCTGCAGAATTCATTGGGGGCAATGTTGGACCCTATTTCGACCCAGTTTTCGGCCCAGAACAGCAGACTAGAGCCAGAGAATATGCAGAAACAAAAACAACATTCATTCCACATAGTGGAGAGTTTTTTAGATCTAGTTTTACTCCTCCTCTAGGTTTTTCTCTCTAGGTTTTAGAATTTTAATTTTCAATTTTGATCTTAGTATTGGAACATTGAGAAGAGTTATTTCCTCATCAAGACTTCGTCATTGTAGTTCATTCTCTTAACTTGGTTTTATTCTTCCATGTTCTTTGCTTTGTTCAATTTTGTCATTTGAATATTTTTATGATTATTTAATACGAGAATTATTCCTTTCATTTTAATCCATTTTACATTCCAATAATCATGTCTTCTTTTAATTCCTTTTCATATGTTATGGATTTGTTATTTACAACGAGCGAGTAGTTCCCCTCACTTGATGGGGAGTTGATTGAAAGGAACTCTTGAGTTGGAAGGATTGAAAGAGAATTTGTAATTGGGATAATTATTGGATTGCTCTCTAGTCACTAATACCAACTCATTTTTATTAATTGAATTGCAACTTGTGAACAGACATGGCATTCCAATTTGTTTGACTTTCCCTTACTTAGTAAAGGATAATTAAACAAACCAATCTTTAATTATCAATTACTTTGAGAGAATTCCAACAACATTAGAGATTCTAACTAATCATCTCCCAGTCAAGGCTTTTTATTTACATTATTCAATTCTATTAACTTTAATTTTCCTGTTACTCAATTCACTTCTTTGAAAACCTCTGGTTAATAAAATAGCACACTTTCTGCAACTCGTTGGGAGACGATCTGGGATTCATACTCCCAGTAATTTTTAATTTAAATTTTATGTGACACATTTTAAATTGATAGGCAGATTTTTGGTGAGTTAAGAACTATACTTACAACGTAACCATTTTAATAATTTTTAATTCACCAACTTCTGTGCTCCATCAATTTTTGGCGCCATTGCCAGGGAGTTGCAATAGAGTGCTAAAGTTATTAATTAGAATTTATTTATTTGCATTTTATTTTGTTGCTGTTAATATGAGCTGCGTATTTCTTTCGTCAAATGACGCGTTCTCTACCTGACCCTAATTTGCCAATATTTGATCCTGAAATTGAAAGGAATATTTCACGAATAAGGTGAGTTAAGCGTCAGTTAGTCCTCTCTGAGGACAAATCTGAAACGTCAGTTGAGGAAGGAACCATCCCCCGTCCTACTAAACCGGTTGTTTTACGTGCAGAAAACATGGCAGCTAGGAGAGTTACCATCCAGGAGGAAGGAGCTCCTGATTTTACAATGCAACCGTTCCAAGCGCATCATCCAGTGGTAGCTACAGATTTTGAAATAAAGACCGCACTGCTAAATTTGATGCCCAAGTTTCATGGCTTACCTGCTCAAGAGCCCATCAAGCACTTGATAGATTTCCAGGCCGCCTGTTCTACTGTCAAGCGTGATGGTACTGATGAAACTTCAATTTTGCTGAAAGCTTTCCCGTTTTCTCTTGAGGGAAAAGCAAGAGAGTGGTACTACACTCAACCTCTAGCGAATGTATCCAACTGGGATACACTTAGAAAGGAGTTTTTGGAGAAATTCTTTCCATCTGAAGTTACTGATAAACTGAGGAAGGATATTTCCACCATTGTTCAGGATGACAATGAATCTCTTTTTGAATACTGGGAGCGCTTCAATAATCTTCTGGAAGCATGCCCCCACCACATGATTGATAAGATAGTGTTACTCAGCTACATCACATAGGGTATGAGGCCCCAAGATAAGACCACATTGGAAAGTGCTAGCAATGGGTCTATGAAGAAGTACAAAACCACTGATAAAGCATGGTAATTGATCAGTGATTTAGCTGAATCTACTAGGAACCAAAGGCAACGGCAAGCTCAGAGTATATGTGAGATGACCAACTTGCAGAAGCAGATGCAATTGAATCAACAACAAGCTCAGCAAGCTCAACCCCCTCCACCACAGTAAAACCAACAGCTAGTCCTCCAGAGAGTTTGTGGAATCTGTGCTGATTATAGCCACTACACTGATGAATGCCCGCAGCTCCAACAAGAAGACAACATGGTAGCATCCACTCATAATTTCTATGACCGCCCCAACCAAGGGTACAATCAAGGTGGAAACAATAACCATGGATGGCAGGACAATTATAACCAGAATTGGAGGGACAACAATAACAGAGGAGGCAGAGATAATCAGGGAAATCAGAGGTGGAATAATAACAACAACAGGCAGCAAAATCAACCTTACAGAGCAACTCACCTGAGGTAAAACCAAGGACAACAGAATAATCAACACCAAACCTCTCAATTTAATCATTCTTCTTCATCTCATAATGAAGAGTTACTACAATCTTTTGAGCGAAGACAGCAGGCCATGGAAAACAATATCATGAATAGTATTAATGCCAGTTTGAATGGTCTGACTTCTACTTTGCAAGCTCTTGTCTCACAGATCGGAGCTTCACAAAATTCCACTAACCAACCTTCAAGTTCCACTGGAATCCCCTCTCAACCATTACCCAATCCAAAGGGAGGCATTAATGCCATCACCCTGAGGTCCGGAACCACACTGCAGCAGAGGAACCAGGAGGAGCCAAGCTCACCAGAACACGCCTCAGCTGAAGAGGTGGTAGAAATAGAAGATGATGAAGAAGAAGAGGGCATATAGGACATAGCTGAAGACGAAATAGCTCAACCACAAGAGGAAGCACCAAAAGGCGAAGACACTACAGACAACACTACTCCTATTCCATTTCCACAACTTGCAAGGAAGCCCAGGAAGCAGCTGGAACCCGATCCTAAAATGGTAGAAATATTAAAAAAGGTCGAGGTAACTGTTCCTCTTTTTAATGTTATTCAGCAAGTACCTAAATATGCAAAGTTTCTAAAAGATTTATGTATCCATAAAGACAACATTAATGAAATAGAAACTATTCCTTTAGGTAGTTCTATAACTGCTTTAATGGGAGGACTACCCGAAAAATGTAGTGATCCAGGTCCTTGTATAGTTAGCTGTACTATTGGTGGTGTAGTAATTTATGATTGCATGTGTGATTTAGGAGCATGTGTCAGTATAATGCCTTTGTCTATATATGATATTTTGAGGCTCCCTCCCTTAAAAAGGTCGGCAGCTCGTTTTGTGTTAGCAGATAAAAGCATTATTACAGTGGCTGGAGTTGCTAAAGATGTTCTGGTGAATATTAAAGGGCTTAAATTTCCCACTGATTTTTATATTTTGGAGATGCCCCATAATGATTCAGATAAGCCATCATCAATCCTACTTGGAAGACCATTCCTGAAGACGTCAAAATTCAAATTGGATGCTTTTTCAGGAACATACTCCTTTGAAATAGATGGCCGCATTGTGATCTTTAATCTGAATGGAGTTATTAATAACCCTCCAGAAGATCACTCTATCTTCCAGTGTGATGTCATAGATGAAAGTGTAGCTGAAGTTGACAAGGAAGAGTTAGAAGAGAGGCACACTGGACAAGGTCCAAGTGTGGGGACCCTCTTAACTGACACTGTGGGCACTTCATCATTTTCACAAGCTCCAGATACTCCAGAGCCTGCCCATGAACAGAAGTTAGAATTAAAACCCCTCCCTCCACATCTCAAATATGCTTATCTTGGAGATGTGCAGAAGTTTCCAGTTATTATTGCAAGAGAACTTACTTTTCAACAAGAAGAGTAGTTACTTGATGTGCTGAGGAAGCATAAGAGGGCAATTGGGTGGAGTTTGGCAGACATAGTAGGAATCAATCCTCAATTATGTGAGCACAAAATATTTTTAGAAGAGGAAGCAAGACCTGTCCGTCAACCCCAAAGAAGATTGAATCCCACCATCTTGGAAGTCGTCAAAAAGGAAGTGACCAGACTGTTGGAAGCAGGTATCATATATCCCATTTCAGACAGTGAATGGGTAAGCCCAGTACAAGTGGTGCCCAAGAAGTCTGGAGTCACTATAGTAAAGAATGAGCATGGAGAGCTCATAGCAACTAGAGTTCAGAATGCTTGGAGAGTCTGCATTGATTACAGGCGTCTCAACCAAGCTACCCGTAAGGATCACTACCCACTTCCATTCATTGATCAAATGTTGGATCGCCTGTCAGGTAAATCACATTATTGCTTTTTAGATGATTACACAGGTTATTTCCAGATTCATATAGCCCCTGAGGATCAGGAAAAGACCACTTTTACATGTCTTTTCGGAACGTATGCTTATAAGAGAATGCCATTTGGCTTGTGCAATGCTCCAGCTACCTTCCAAAGGTGCATGGTGAGTCTTTTCTCTGACCTTATTGAGGATTGTATGGATGTTTTTATGGACGATTTTAGCGTTTATGGTGATTCTTTTAGCCTTTGCTTAGATGGATTATCTAGAGTATTAGATAGATGTGTTAATACAAACCTTGTATTAAATTTTGAAAAATGTCACTTTATGGTAAAACAAGGGATTGTATTAGGACATGTGGTATCTAATAATGGTATTTTTGTAGACCCAGCAAAGGTGAATGTTATTTCTAGTTTACCTTACCCCTCTTCTGTGAGGGAAGTCCGTTCATTCCTTGGCCATGCAGTTTTTTACAGGAGATTTATCAAGGACTTTAGTAAGGTAGCACTTCCCTTATCCAGATTACTGCAGAAGGATATTGAGTTCGAGTTCAGTGATGATTGCAAACAACCGTTTGATAAGCTGAAGACTGCTCTGACTCAAGCTCCAATTGTGAGAGAACCAGACTGGAGCCAGCCGTTTAAAATCATGTGCGATGCTTCCAACCATATAGTAGGAGCAGCGCTGGCTCAGCATGAAGGTAAGGATCCTTTTGTTATTGCGTATGCGTCTAAGACTTTAGACACTGCCCAGTCCAATTATACTACTACTGAGAAAGAGCTTCTTGCTATTGTTTTTGCTTTGGATAAATTTCGAGCTTATCTACTTGGTACTAGAGTAGTAGTGTATTCAGACCACGCAGCTTTAAAGTATCTATTAGCTAAAAAGGAATCCAAACCAAGACTTATACGTTGGATACTGCTGTTACAAGAATTTGATTTAGAAATAAAGGATAGAAGTGGTAATCAAAATTTAGTGGCAGACCATTTGAGTCGCCTTGAGCATATTAAGGATGATTCTACTCCTATAGATGACAATTTTCCTTTTGATAACCTACAAGCAGTATCTACGGTAGCCCCTTGGTATGCACCTGTTGCTAATTATTTGGTTAGCCGCACATTTCCTCCAAATTTTTCTAAGCATCAAAGAGACAAGCTGAAAAGCGAGTCCAAATATTATATATGCGATGACCCATATTTATGGAGATGTGGTGCTGACCAAGTAATTAGACGCTGTGTGCCTAAATCAGAATTCTAGTCTATCTTAGAGGCCTGTCACTCATCTGAGAGTGGAGGACATTTTGGTCCTCAAAGAACAGCTAGAAAGATCTTATACTGTGGATTCTGGTGCCTACTCTTTTTAGGGATGCTTCCGAATTTTGTAAATCCTGTCTCCCATGCCAGAAATTTGGTAATATATCCAGGAGGGATGAGATGCCTCAACAAATTATGCTTTTCTGTAAAATTTTTGATGTTTGGGGCATTGACTTCATGGGTCCATTTCAAAATTCTAATGGTTATTTTTATATATTATTAGCTGTGGATTATATTTCCAAGTGGGTAGAAGCAATTCCTACCCGTACTAATGATGCTAACACTGTTGTTTCCTTTGTGAGAAACCATATTATATGTCGCTTTGGATCACCACGAGCAATTGTGAGCGATCAAGGCACCCATTTCTGTAACAGGAGACTAACAGGATTAATGAAAAAGCATGGGATAATCCATAAAGTCGCAATAGCTTACCAGCCCCAAACTAATGGGCAAGCCAAAGGTGTCAAACAGAGAAATCAAGCGTATCTTACAAAAGATAGTAAAGCCTCATAGAAAAGACTGGAGCACCAGGCTACAAGATGCACTTTGGGCATATAGAACAGCATATAAGACACCCATTGGGATGAGTCCTTTCCGCTTGGTTTATGGAAAAGCTTATCATCTCCCAGTTGAAGTAGAACATAGAGCCTTTTGGGCAGTTAAGGAGTGCAACATGGGAATTGATAAAGCCGGAGCTGAAAGGAAGTTGCAACTGCAAGAATTGGAGAGCCTTCGCCTAGAAGCCTATGAGAACTCAAGAATATACAAGGAGAAGATGAAGGTTGTACATGATCAAAACATCAAGAAGAAAGAGTTCCAACCTGAAGATTTAGTCCTCCTTTACAAATCTCGACTAAGGCTTATGCCTGGTAAGTTGAGATCAAGATAGGAAGGTCCATATAGAGTAGAGAAGGCAGAACCATACGGAGTTTATCACCTAAGCCATCCTTCAAGCTCTGAACTCATTAAAGTTAATGGACAACGCCTGAAGCTATATCATGGCGAGAAGAGGCATAGAAACAAGGAGTTTGAGATCTTTCTCTTGGAAGATCCCCACATAGCAGAAGACTGAGCTGGTGGAGCGTCCAACTTAAGGACGTTAAAGCAAAGTGCTAGGTGGGAGACAACCCACCATGGTATGATCGTTCTTTTCCTTATTTTTAGTTTTTCCTATTCAATAACTATTCTCTTTATTAGTACTTTCGTGGATTTTCATTTACATGTTTTATAAAAAAAAATATTCGCTATGCGACGCGATCGCATCAGCGACGTGTCCGCGTCGCTTGGAGAGAAAGGAAAAATAAAAGTGAACAGAGAGTCACGCTGTAGCGTGGCTGGAAGCGTGCTAATGGCACATATGGACCCACGCGACCGCGTCGCTGACGCGTCCGTGTCGAATGGGAAGTATGGCCTCTCACGCGACCGCGTGCCCCACGCAGCCGCGTGCCCTGGGTTTTCGACGTAAAAGGTTGCACAATGAAATATTGTGCGAGAGTGGTGCTAGATTGGTGCTGAAAGCACAATCCTTATCACGTGACTGCGTGCTACACGTGACTGCGTCCTCCATCTTCTGCAGCACACTCACGCGATCGCGTGCCCCACGCGATCGCGTCACCCCAATTTTGGCAAATAAATTAATTTGAACAGAGAGTTGTGCTGGCGCGAGGCTGCACTCGCGCCAGAAGCATAACATGGGTCACGTGACCGCGTGACTGACGCGATCGCGTGCCCATACTTAACGTGCATCCACACTAACGCGTGCCCCACGCGGCCGCGTCGCATGCGCCGCACAGCTCACCCTAAAATTGCCACATATCTTATCTTTCTCTCCTCCAAATCCTAATTTTTCTTCTCCCTCCTTATTTCTTCCTTTTCCCTTCTTCTTCCTATCTCACCTTTCACTTTCTCTCTCTCACCTCCATTCCTAAGGTTCTATTTTTCTTCTTCCCTCTTCAGCTTTCTATCATTCTTATTATTTTATAAGTTATTTTCTTTTTCTTTTCTTCTTCTTTTCATTATTCTTATTTTCTTTTTTTCTTCTTTTCCTTTTTACATGGTGTTAGAAATTTATTTGAGTCCTTATTCCTCATTATATGCTTGTGAATTGTTACAAATTGTTTGACAATTATTATTCTTATTTTTTAAGGGATTGCTTGCATGTTCACTTTCATACTTTTTATATCTTATCTACCATGCATGCCATGTGTTTGTGAAAAAGCCCGTATAGCATTATGCACTTTTCTACATTACTTTACTCTACCATTCAATGCTTGCTTTTCACAAATTCTCTTTGCTATTGTTTTACTTGAATTTAATTGTCAATACAAATAATTTTGGCTTGTTATAACTGATGCTTGGTCCATGCTACTCATGCCCTTTTCTGGCATGCCAATAAACACCTTGCATCCACTTATGTTTCAATGGACTTCCTACTTTTCATTAATGGCTTTTCACATGTACTCGAGAGCATGTGTTAATGTCATTTACATTCTTTTGTACATCCATCACCAATCTTCCGTTCTCTTCCTTGCTGTATATCTATTTGAATTTAATTTACTTTCTCCTCCCTTTTTCAGAATGGTTACCAAGAAAGGAAAGGAGAAAGCAAATCCTAAACCCCCAGCAAGAAGAGGAACTAAAAGAGCATTAGTGGCACAACTCCCTTCAACCGCAGTCAAGCTCTCAACAAAAAGAGTTAAGAGGATAATAAAGGTTGATGAAAAGGAGAAAGCCTTTCCAACAAAGGACACTGCGCGATTTCCCAATCGCTACTGTGAGCAGATGTTCCCTGTCCTAGCAGAAAGGAACTATAACAATGAATACCTTCTTATCCTCCCGTCCAATCTTGCTTTCTTTGTTGAGCCGCAAATTGAACGAAGACAATGGGGTTTCCTACGGAGACAGCCAAGGCAGGTCAATCTTTCTTGGGTAGTTGAGTTCTACTCCAACTTCTACATGCCAACCCTACAGTCTGTTTATGTCCGGCAGAAGCAAGTCCCCATTACGGAAGAAGCCATTCAGCAAGCTCTGAGTCTTCCCCCTATTCCAGAAGGAATGGACGCCTTCCAAGAAGCCACACTTAAGCGCCAGAGGTACCAATTTGACTGGGACTTCATTCTCGAAGTTATCGCACTACCTGGCAGCCGTTGGATCTACGGATACCACCGTACCCGCCCTAAGGGAAACTTGGCTTCAGCACTTACCTTGAAAGCTCACGTATGGGCACAGATCATGTCCCATTACGTCTTTCTAAGCACTCACGAGTCCTCCTTTGCCGCGGACATGGCTGTTCTACTCTGGTGCATCCTTACAGACTAACCTTTGAATCTCTCAAGCCATATCCGGAATGCTATGGGACACGTACAAATTGCGGGCAATTTACCTTTTCCCGCCTTGGTCTCCGATCTTGTTTCAGCAGCCGGAGTCGCCCACAGAGCTGGGGACACCAAAGCCGTGCTTCCACGGAATGATCAGTATGTCCCTAACGGGAAATACTTCAGACTTCAAGCAGCCACTACAAGCCTCCCTACTACTCCAGTTAAAGATGGTCCTTCGTCAACACCACAAGCACCTACAACTGATGAATTGCTCCAGCAGATAATCAAACGGTTGGATCGGCAAGAACACAAAGCTAAATTGAGAGAGCACCGCAATAACCGACGATTCAAACACCTCAGGGAGCTACTTAGAGGAGATTGCAAAGACTCCGACACCCCAGAATCCACTTCTTTCACTAGCACAGGGAGCCATGACGGTCCCGATTGTGGAGATACTGCAACCAGCCCACCCTTGTTCCTGACAGATGGCACCGAGGATAGTGCAAAGCCTTAAGTGTGGGGAGGTCGGTCAGTACCTAACTTCCGAAGGTAATTTCTCTTCTCTGGCATCAATAATTAGGATATTTTAGTTAGATTTTCTTTCTTTTATAGAATAGAATAAATTGCATAGGTTAGGATAGTTGCATGCATGTTCTACTTGATTGAAAAGACAATAAGTTTCTTCTAAGACTCTATCTTTGGAACAAAAATTTCACTAATTTTTCAAAAATTTTTTATCATAAATTTGCTTGAGTTGTATTTGGAACATGATGTTTGAGCTAAAGAACACACAACCTATGAAAGATTTGAGCCTTTATGTATGGTTACATTATTTAACCATAATTATTTTATTCTTGTGTGTTTACTTCTCTATGATTGTAATCTATATTTTGTTTTATCTTATATGTCCAATATTTATTATATTTGCATGCTTGCACATGATTGAGGCCATTATTTGTTTAAACTTACTTATCCAAATTAAGCCTACCCTTTTCAATTACCTTTGTTAACCACTTTGAGCCTTTAAATCCCATCTGTTCTATATTCTACCACATTAATAACCTTAAGCTGAAAAACAATTATATATCCCAAATTGAATCTTTGGTTAGCCTAAGATAAAATTGTGTGTGCTAGTTAAGTATGGGAAATTGTGGGAACAAACGTTGTTTAAAGAAATGTGTCATTTAATAGGAATTCAGATACCTACTCATGTGAAACTACAAGAACCGAAAATCCATGAGCATTGATAAGATATATAAATTTTAATCTTTCAAAAAAAATACTAAATAAATAAATGAATAAATAAGGGGACAAAATTTTCCCAATGTTGAATTCAGAATTCAAAGATCAATGCACATATGATAGAACCAAAATATAAGTTGAAACATGAGTATGGATTGGAAAAGGGAATTCTGGGTAGCTAGGTATGAACTTTAAGATTACATTAAAATATATAGGTTGGGTTGAAGCTTGGGTTAATTAAAGATTCAATTTATCAGCTCACTTAACCAAATGTATATCCATACCCTCACCTTGGCCCCATTACAACCTTGAAAAGACCTCATGATGTTTGCATTGGTATATTAACTGTTGTTAATTGGTTAGAAAAAAAATAAAAGTTAGAAAGCATGACTAGAGAAGGATAGAGCGATTACCCTATACACTAGAGATTAGAGCTACATACATTATCAGTGAGGGTTCAATGCTTGAATTTTCATGTTCCCTGCTTTCATGAGCTATCTTCTTGCATTTTTATCTGTGTCACTGTAAAATGATAGAATTAGTAGAATTTGATTTGTAATTGTTTTGAAGAGCTTATTTACTTTTGATCAAGTGGGCAAGAATCATATAGTTGCATTTGTTTATATATATAGGATTGCATTGCATAGGTTTCTACAAGTTCATACTTATTCATTTTATCTCCTTCAATTAAGCATGAGGACATGCTAATGTTTAAGTGTAGGGAGGTTGATAAACCACTATTTTATGGTTTATATTGTGTTTAATTGTGTGGTTTTATCATGATCCTTACCCACTTGTTCATCAAAATAGCATGCATTTAGATTTCCTTCCTGAATTCATTACATGTTTGAAAACTGCTTTCTAAAGGCTTTAATTATGTACTTTTAATTCTCCTTTATCCCATTCGATGTCGTGATCTGTGTGTTGAGTGTTTTAGACTTTACAGGGCATGAATGAGTTAGAGGTTGGAAAGGAAGCTAGCGAAAAATGGAAGGAACACAAGAATTTGAGGAGATAACCAGCGAAAAGTGACGCAGTCGCATGGCTCACGCGACCGCGCGAAGGAGAGCAAATCACAGTGACGCGGCCGCATGGATCACGGCCGCACGGATTGGAAAAGCTCAAGCGACGCGGTAGCGTGGACGACGCGAACGCGTGGCATGGAAAAGCGCGAGTGACGCGTCCGCATGGGTGACGCGATCGCGTGACATGTGCGATCTGCATAATCTGCAGAATTCGTTGGTGGCAATGTTGGACCCTATTTCGACCCAGTTTTCGGCCCGGAATAGCAGACTAGAGCCAGAGAATATGCAGAAACAAAAACAACATTCATTCCACACAGTGGAGATTTTTTTAGATCTAGTTTTACTCCTCCTCTAGGTTTTTCTCTCTAGGTTTTAGAATTTTAATTTTCAATTTTGATCTTAGTATTGGAACATTGAGAAGAGTTATTTCCTCATCAAGACTTCGTCATTCTAGTTCGTTCTCTTAACTTGGTTTTATTCTTCCATGTTCTTTGCTTTGTTCAATTTTGTCATTTGAATATTTTTATGATTATTTAATACGAGAATTATTCCTTTCATTTTAATCCATTTTACATTCCAATAATTATGTCTTCTTTTAATTCCTTTTCATATGTTATGGATTTGTTATTTACAACGAGCGAGTAGTTCCCCTCACTTGATAGGGAGTTGATTGAAAGGAACTCTTGAGTTGGAAGGATTGAAAGAGAATTTGTAATTGGGATAATTATTGGATTGCTCTCTAGTCACTAATACCAACTCATTTTTATTAATTGAATTGCAACTTGTGAACAGACATGTCATTCCAATTTGTTTGACTTTCCCTTACTTAGTAAAGGATAATTAAACAAACCAATCTTTAATTATCAATTACTTTGAGAGAATTCCAACAACATTAGAGATTCTAACTGATCAACTCCCAGTCAAGGCTTTTTATTTACATTATTCAATTCTATTAACTTTAATTTTCCTGTTACTCAATTCACTTCTTTGAAAACCTCTGGTTAATAAAATAGCACACTTTCTGCAACTCGTTGGGAGACGACCTGGGATTCATACTCCCAGTAATTTTTAATTTAAATTTTCTGTGACACATTTTAAATTGATAGGCAGATTTTTGGTGAGTTAAGAACTATACTTTCAACGTAACCATTTTAATAATTTTTAATTCACCAACTTCTGTGCTCCATCAATTTTTGGCGCCGTTGCCGGGGAGTTGCAATAGAGTGCTAAAGTTATTAATTAGAATTTATTTATTTGCATTTTATTTTGTTGCTGTTAATATGAGCTGCGTATTTCTTTCGTCAAATGACGCGTTCTCTACCTGACCCTAATTTGCCAATATTCGATCCTGAAATTGAAAGGACTATTTCACGAATAAGGCGAGTTAAGCGTCAGTTGGTCCTCTTTGAGGACAAATCTGAAACGTCAGTTGAGGAAGGAACCAGCCCCCGTCCTTCTAATCCGGTTGTTTTACGTGCAAAAAACATGGCAGCTAGGAGAGTTACCATCCAGGAGGAAGGAGCTCCTGATTTTACAATGCAACCGTTCCAAGCGCATCATCCAGCGGTAGCTACAGATTTTGAAATAAAGACCGCACTGTAAATTTGATGCCCAAGTTTCATGGCTTACCTGCTCAAGAGCCCATCAAGCACTTGAGAGATTTCCAGGTCGCCTGTTCTACTGTCAGGCGTGATGGTACTGATGAAACTTCAATTTTGCTGAAAGCTTTCTCATTTTCTCTTGAGGAAAAAGCAAGAGAGTGGTACTACACTCAACCTCTAGCGAATGTATCCAACTGGGATACACTTAGAAAGGAGTTTTTGGAGAAATTATTTCCATCTGAAGTTACAGATAAACTGAGGAAGGATATTTCCACCATTGTTTAGGATGACAATGAATCTCTTTTTGAATACTGGGAGCGCTTCAATAATCTTCTGGAAGCATGCCCCCACCACATGATTGATAAGATAGTGTTACTCAGCTACATCACACAGGGTATGAGGCCCCAAGATAAGACCACATTGGAAAGTGCTAGCAATGGGTCTATGAAGAAGTACAAAACCACTGATGAAGCATGGCAATTGATCAGTGATTTAGCTGAATCTACTAGGAACCAAAGGCAAAGGCAAAACCGTTCAAAAGCCATTGCAGAAGTATCCTTTAACAGAGAGACTACGGCTCTAGCTCAGAGTATATGTGAGATGACCAACTTGCTGAAGCAGATGCAATTGAATCAACAAAAAGCTCAACAAGTTCAACCCCCTCCACCACAGTAAAACCAACAGCTAGTCCCCCAGAGAGTTTGTGGAATCTGTACTGATTATAGCCACTACACTGATGAATGCCCGCAGCTCCAACAAGAAGACAACATGGTAGCATCCACTCATAATTTCTATGACTGCCCCAATGATGGTGTTTTTGCGGAAAACGAATTTCCAACACACAAATCCAACCGGCAAGTGTACCGGGTCGCATCAAGTAGTAATAACTCACTTAGAGTGAGGTCGATCCCACAGGGATTGATGGATCAAGCAACTTTAGTGGGTGATTAGTTTAGTCAAGCTAACATTGAAGTGAATTTGGATGAAGTGTAGCCAACAGAAAGTAAATGACAGGGAATTAAAAGTGCAGAATAATTAAATTGCTGAAACTTAAAGAACAAGAAAGTAAAATAGCTGAAACTTAAATTGCAAGAAATATAAATTGCATGAAATATAAAGGGGAGTGGGTGCTGGAAATTAAAATTCAACAGGAAAGTGTAAATAGCAATCAAACAGAGAAGTAAAAGGTGCAAAATCCTGCAACAGATCTAAACAGAAAATGGAAATTGCTTGAAGAATTCTAAACAGAAAAGCAGTGCTTAATTTGCAGCAATTTAAAAGAATGTTGAAGATCTCAGGGAATCAATGAGACTAGAGAACAAGTCTAGATCTCACTCCCTTCCTTGATCCAACAAGAGAGAAGTTGCAGAAAATTTAAAAGAACAGATTGCAGAAGAAGAAGATTTAAAACAGCAAATGAAAATTGAGTTATGCAGGAAGAGAACAAGATGAATCTCAAATCAGGAATGAAACAGAATTCCTTCCTTCCCAATCCAAAATTCCAAAACAGCAATAAAAACTAAGAGAGAGCTCTCAAATCCTAATATTCCCTAGTGGGTCTCGCCTTCTTTCTCCTTTTTAATCGAGCTCTAATTGATGCCTTTATATAGGCTTTACAAAGTGAAAATGAAAATGAAATTAAAACAAAATAAAAATCCTAATCTAATTGATCCATGTGCCTTTGAGTCATGTTGAGTGGGCTTTGCTTACTTTGGATTTGAGGGAAATGGGTCTTGGATGGCCTTGGTTCAATTGGTGAAGATTTGAGTTCAAAGGGAATTTGAATTGAATTTTGATTGAATTTGGCCCATGACACTCCCAGGAGGCTGCCCTGCCCTTGTGGAGGGCAGGGCAGAAAATGTTGCTTGCGCCCTTGGTGTGTGCGTGATGCGGGCTTGGTGTGTGAAGATGCTGCCCTGCCCTTGTGGAGGGCAGGGCAGAAAAATCTGGTGCGCCAGTTTGGTGCTTGTGCGTGCTGCTGGTGCTGCCGAAGGATGCCTTGGTGCGCCAGAATGGTGCGCCTGTGTGCACCACAAAATGCTGCCCTGCCCTTGCGGAGGGCAGGGCAATGTTTCCAAAAAATGAAGCTCCGCGTTCGATACTTGGTGGATGCACACGCTACTTCTTTTCCTTGGTTTATTTTTGCTTATTTTTGGCCCTTAAAGATGCCTCTCGTTCCTGCCACAATTGTTTGCCAAATATGGATTGCTATATATCGTTGGAAAGCTCTGAATGTCAGCTTTCCAACGCAACAGGAAGCACATCAATTGGACGTCTGTAGCTCAAGTTATAGCCCTTTGAAGGAGGCATGGTCATGCTGTGAGCGCCCAGATTTTACCTTAGCGAAATTCTTGCTTCCAATCCTCAATGTGCATCATGATTCTGCCCTGCCCTTGGCAAGGGCAGAGCAGTGTGCGTGCTGGCTGCTTCCTTCCTTGATTTGGTCATGGGCCACGCTTTTAAAAGCGTGGCCTAAGGCTCCAAAGTGTACCCCAACTTCAAAGTGTACCCCAAAGCTCTTTTTTTCTCCTTTTTTTGTGCTTCTTTGCTTCTTTTTCTTCTTATTTCCTACAAGATTTATAAAATTAAAATATCAAGAAAATATATCATTTAAGTACAAAAAGCATTCAATATTTAAGCACAAATCATCAATTTGTTGTATGAAAAAGCATAGAAAATGGGTATATGATGACATGTCATCACAACACCAAACTTAAATCTTGCTTGTCCCCAAGCAAGAAAAGAATCATGCAATAAAGATTGACAATCCAAGGTAAGAAGAATAGCAACTCAATGTTCATGGCAAGCTAGTTTTCTATGCATGCTACAATTACAAAAGAGATGTAAATGATTGATGCTTCTATCTAGCTTATTTTATGAAATCTTTTTCTTATAATTCTTCCTTGAAACAAGCTTTTGATTTTTTTTTTTATTTTGCTTCTCCTTTTGGGTGCTTTGCCCCATGAGTTAATAACAAAGCTACGACTTCTAAATGCTTTGTTTTCAAGTATTACCACTTGATACATAAGCACCACAAGCATTTAATTAGAGGACTTCATTAAGCTCATTTTTCTTTTCTTTTCTTGACTCTCTAATCATTGATGCTCAGAGCCTTGAGCTTTGAGGGAGTGCTTTTGCACTTGAGCCTAGCCTTGACTTCTAAGTGTTTTGTTTTCAAGCATTTGGCTTGATACATAAACACCACAAGCACTTAGCAAATAAATTGCCATTGGTACTCAGAGCCTTCAGCTTTCTCATTCTTTCCCTTTTTCTTTTCTTGCTTTAATTGTATTTGCTTCTTCAAGGTTTTCATGATTTCAAAAGATTTCACAAAATGTACTAGATGAAAAACTTCAATTAAATAAAATCCAATGCAATTGAGCAACAATCAATCATACTAGCTTTCCAATACTTGTATGCACATGCTAAATTCTTCTTTAATTCCTTGTTTGTTTATGATCATGATGCTTTTTTGCTTTTGGATTCACAAAACTCAAGTTGGTAGTCATAATGTCACAACAACATGTTTCAAATCAAATTCAAGCTATGCTTAGTCATACCACACATGCATACAGAGAATATAAAGACAATCATGCAATTTAAAGTGCTGGAAACAAAGGAGAGGAAAAGGAACTTTACAACCTTGTAGTTCATCTTCATTATTGTTGTCCTTTTTCTCCAATTCTTCCCTTTCCCTTGCCAACTTAGAGTGCTTGCTCATCCTCAAGCAACAATTAGAACAATGGCTATGGGGCTAAGATGGATCATGAATGTCTTACACAAAAGGATGTCAGTAGCATATGTGTTTAGGCAAGCAAGATTAAGATAACAATCAAGGCACAGAGAAATAAAAACACTATGATTGCAAACATAAGATGGTGTGCATGATACATTGCATAAAAAAAATATAAGTGGCACACCAAACTTAGTGTGACACTTTCACTTGGAATTGATGCAAGTATCTTGTAAGGATTGGAACCAAATTTTGTTGCATAGCAACACCAAACTTAGAATACAACCATATGTCAATTTATTTGAATTAAAACTAAACAAAAGAAACTGTTATATGTTAAATACAATCACCAAGCCAAGAATATGTCATGAATAAGGATCTCTTGGTGATATATTAACAAAAACAGTTAAGAAGCAAAATAAGTGGAAGTATTAAAAATAAAGAAATAACTAAAGTAAACAGAATAATAAAGTGTCAAACCAAAAGAAAAACAACACTGCAAAGGCCTTATGATTATGCAGACAAGTGGTGTTGCTTAATGAATTGCATAGAGAATTAAGTGGCACACCAAACTTAGAATCTTAGTGTGTCACTTCCATTTTTGATTTGATGCACTCATCCAAAAAGATTGAAAACAAGTTGTTGCAAGACAACACCAAACTTAGAATGTAACCATATGCCCATTTATTGAATTTAAACAAAGTAAAGAACGAAAACAAAGCAGAGAAGAAATGTTACCTACGGTTGGGTTACCTCCCAACAAGTGCTCTTTTAGTGTCATTAGCTTGACATGTTGTTATTCACTTTCTTCCTCTTCTTCCAATTGGTTAAGAGGAATGACTTCAAGGGGGGAAGTTTCAGCTTTTGTCCCCTTTCTTGGTTTCCTCTCAGCAAGCTTCCTTTTGAATTTGGCTTGATTGAGCTTGCTTTTAGGGACAGGCTTGGTGCTTTTGTTAGTTGCCTTCACTTCTTGGATGTTAAGACATGATTGCTGTGTGATTTTTGGAGTTTGATCTTCATCAAGAGTTCCTTGCATTTGTGGTTCCATGAGCTTTTCCTCTTTGCACTTCTCTGCTTCACTTGAGTTTGGAATGACTTCCTCACTTTCTTGCTCCTCCACTTCCTCCCTTGCACCCAACATTTGACTTAATAATTCTTTTATGGAGGAGGTTTATTGTTCTTCCCAAGATTTCTTCATCTCCTCTTCATATTTTTCGATCACAGATTCAAGGGAGGTTTGTGAGGGTTGTGAATGTTCATGTTCCCTTTTCATCTCAAGTGCAGTTTCATTTTCAACCACCTCATTCTTCATTGAAAGATCACTTGATGCAGTAGCCTCCTCATCTAGCTCTTCCACTTTATCCTTCACATCCACTAAGTGGTCTTCATTCTTCTTACTTAGTGGTTCTGAGCGTTTCCCTATGTTCTCTAAATCTCCATTTAATTTTTTGAAGAGAGCTTCTTGCCATTTCCAGGATTGTTCTTGTCTTTCAAAAAATCCTCTGGACTTTTGAAGGAGATCATCTGAATCACAATTTGAAGAATTGTTGAACTCATTACAGTATGGATTGCTAAGATTTCTTTGATTTTGACTTTCCCAGTCACAATATGAGTAGTTGTTAGACTCATCAAAATTTGGATCATATTGTGTCTCTGGGAAGTGTCCCATATGATTCTCTTGCTCATCTTGTGTCTCTGAAGCAATTCTCCATGGATTGGAGTGCTCAGAATCTGTTAATTCTTGGTGATATCCCCAACCACCATTAGAGGTTGGTGATGGTGGGTGATATCCTGAAAAATTTTGTTTGATTGCAAGATGAGTTGAACTCCATTTGTATTTTGCAAAACACAACACCATTGAAAATTGAAATTCATGTCACAGAGACAGAATTTCTTAGTGAGGCAAAAACACAAACACCTTGGTTTCAAGTTAAAACAGAGAATAAAAACAAAAAAATGCTTGATCTAGACTTCTCACCCACTTAATCATTGTTGATCTAATCAATCCCCGGCAACGGCGCCAAAAACTTGATGTGTGGAAAATGAATTTCCAACACACAAATCCAACCGGCAAGTATACCGGGTCGCATCAAGTAGTAATAACTCACATAGAGTGAGGTCGATCCCACAGGGATTGATGGATCAAGCAATTTTAGTGGGTGATTAGTTTAGTCAAGCTAACATTTAGTGAATTATGTGGAATTGTAGCCAACAGAAAGTAAATTTGCAAGAATTATAAAGTGCAGAAAGTAAATTGCATTGAAACTTAAAGAGCAAGAAAAGTAAATTGGCAAAATTTTAAATGACAAGAAATGTAAATTGCTTGAATCTTAAACGGGTCAGGGATGTGGGATTACAGAAATTAAACCAGCAAAGGTAAATTGCATTAAACATAAAAGAGAAAATTGAATTGCAGTGAAGTAAATCTCAAACAGAAGAGTAAAATGCCTTGAAGAATTTAGAACAGAAAGGCAATGCTTAAGTTGCAGCAAATTAAAAGTGATTGAAGATCTCAGGATTGGAGGAGACTAAATAACAAGTCTAGATCTCAAATCCTTCCTTGATCCAACAAGAACAATTGCAGAAGAAGTAAAGGTGAAAGCAGTGAAAGAAACTTCAGATCCAATTTCTCAATTTCCTCAATTATGCAGAAGAACACAAATGAATTTCAGATCAAAGATTGGAACAGAATTCCTCCAACCTCAATCCAAAATTTCAAAACAAGAGAAAGACTAAAGAGAGAGCTATCTATTCCTAATGGAGCCGCCCCCTCACAAAGATGGAAATGATGCCTTATATAGGCTTTACAAAATAAAATGAAAATGAAATTAAAACAAATTACAAAAATGAAAATCCTAATTTAATTGATCCATGTGCCTTTGAGTGATGATGTGGGCTTTGCTTGCTTTGGATTTGAGGAGAAATGGGTTTGGTTGGCCTTGATTCAATTTGGAGAGGAATTGAATTTAAATGGAATTTTGGTTGGATTTTTGGCCCATGAGTGTTTGCTTCCAATTTGCTTCCAGGAGGCTGCCCTGCCCTTGTGGAGGGCAGGGCAGAAAATTGATGCTTGGTGCATGAATTGGTGCGGCCTTGGTGCGTGGAATTTGCTTCTTGGTGCGCAAGGTGCTGCCCTACCCGCGCCAAGGGCAGGGCAGGAAAAGTTGGTGCTGCCAGGGACGAGCGTAGCGCGCGCTGATGCTGCCAGGAACGAGACTTGGTGCGCCAGGGACGAAAATTGGTGCGCCAACCACAAGAGTCTGCCCTGCCCACGCAGAGGGCAGGGCAATGTTCCTTCTTTCACGTCCCGTGTTCGAATCCCGGAGGAAGCACACGCTACAATAATTTCCTTGGTTTCTTGGCACGGCACTCAACCTTAAGTCTTGGCTTCCTCATGGTTCCTTGTTCGAAACTTGGTGGAGGAAGTTGTTGCAATTTTTCCTTGAATTTTCATGAATAAAACACGACATTGCCCTCCAAGAGGGCATTCTGCTCTCCTTGAGGGCAGACTTCCTTGGGTTCCTTGTGTCTCCCTCTTCGAGCCTTGGTGGAAGCATTTTGGTTTATTTTTGCTTGTTTTTGGCCCTTAAAGATGCCTTTCGTTCCTGCCTCAATTGTACGCCAAATATGGATTGCTATATATCGTTGGAAAGCTCTGAATGTCAGCTTTCCAACGCAACTAGAAGCACATCAATTGGACGTCTGTAGCTCAAGTTATAGCCCTTTGAAGGAGGCATGGTCATGCTGTGAGCGCCCAGATTTTACCTTAGCGAAATTCTTGCTTCCAATCCTCAATGTGCATCACGATTCTGCCCTGCCCTTGGCAAGGGCAGGGCAGTGTGCGTGCTGGCTGCTTCTTTCCTTGATTTGGTCATGGGCCACGCTTTTAAAAGCGTGGCCTAAGGCTCCAAAGTGTACCCCAACTTCAAAGTGTACCCCAAAGCTCTTTTTTTCTCCTTTTTTTGTGCCTCTTTGCTTCTTTTTCTTCTTATTTCCTACAAGATTTATAAAATTAAAATATCAAGAAAATATATCATTTAAGTACAAAAAGCATTCAATATTTAAGCACAAATCATCAATTTCTTGTATGAAAAAGCATAGAAAATGGGTATATGATGACATGTCATCACAACACCAAACTTAAATCTTGCTTGTCCCCAAGCAAGAAAAGAATCATGCAATAAAGATTGACAATCCAAGGTAAGAAGAATAGCAACTCAATGTTCATGGCAAGCTAGTTTTCTATGCATGCTACAATTACAAAAGAGATGTAAATGATTGATGCTTCTATCTAGCTTATTTTATGAAATCTTTTCTTATAATTCTTCCTTGAAACAAGCTTTTTTTTTTTTTCTCCTTTTGGGTGCTTTGCCCCATGAGTTAATAACAAAGCTACGACTTCTAAATGCTTTGTTTTCAAGTATTACCACTTGATACATAAGCACCACAAGCATTTAATTAGAGGATTTCATTAAGCTCATTTTTTCTTTTCTTTTCTTGACTCTCTAATCATTGATGCTCAGAGCCTTGAGCTTTGAGGGAGTGCTTTTGCACTTGAGCCTAGCCTTGACTTCTAAGTGTTTTGTTTTCAAGCATTTGGCTTGATACATAAACACCACAAGCACTTAGCAAATAAATTGCCATTGGTACTCAGAGCCTTCAGCTTTCTCATTCTTTCCCTTTTTCTTTTCTTGCTTTAATTGTATTTGCTTCTTCAAGGTTTTCATGATTTCAAAAGATTTTACAAAATGTACTAGATGAAAAACTTCAATTAAATAAAATCCAATGCAATTGAGCAACAATCAATCATACTAGCTTTCCAATACTTGTATGCACATGCTAAATTCTTCTTTAATTCCTTGTTTGTTTATGATCATGATGCTTTTTTGCTTTTGGATTCACAAAACTCAAGTTGGTAGTCATAATGTCACAACAACATGTTTCAAATCAAATTCAAGCTATGCTTAGTCATACCACACATGCCTAAAGAGAATATAAAGACAATCATGCAATTTAGAGTGCTGGAAATAAATTAGAAGAAAAGGAACTCTACAACCTTGTAGTTCATCTTCATTATTGTTGTCCTTTTTCCTCTATTCTTCCTCTTTCCCTTGCCAAACTCAAAATGCTTGCTCATCCTCAAGCAACAATTAGAACAATGGCTATGGGGCTAAGATAGATCATGAATGTCTTACATAATGAAATGTTAGCGTTACATGTGTTGCAAGCAAGCAAAAATGAAAAATAACAATCAAGGCACAAGAGACAGCGACATTTTGATTGCAAGCATAAGAAGGTGAGCACAATACATTGCATAAAAGATAAGTGGCACACCAAACTTAGTGTGACACTTTCACTTGGAATTAATGCAAGTATATAGTAAAGATTGGAAGCAAATTTTTATTGCATAGCAACACCAAACTTAGAATGCAATCATATGTCAATTTTATTTAAAACAAAACTAAATGAAACTGTTGTATGTTAAAGACAATCACCAAGCCAATAATCTGTCATGAATAAAGCTCTCTTGGTAAAGTATTAACAAACACAGTAAATAAGCAAACTAAAATGAAAGCAAACAGAAAAATGACTAAAGAAAGTAGAATGAAAAAGTGTCAAATTAAAAGAAAAAAATAAAACTGCAGAGGCATTATGATTATGCAGACAAGTAGTGTTGCTTGAATGAATTGCATAGAAAAATAAGTGGCACACCAAACTTAGAATCTTGGTGTGTCACTTTCATTTTTGATTTGATGCAATCATCCAAAAAGATTGAAAACAATTTTGTTGCAAGGCAACACCAAACTTAGAATGTAACCATATGCCCATTTATTGAATTTAAACAAAGTAAAGAACAAAAACAAAGCAGAGAAGAAATTATACCTACGGTTGGGTTACCTCCCAACAAGTGCTTTTTTAGTGTCATTAGCTTGACATGTTGTTCTTCACTTTCTTCCTCTTCTTCCAATTAGTTAAGAGGAATGACTTCATGGGGGGAGAAGTTTCAGCTTTTGTCCCCTTTCTTGGTTTCCTCTCAGCAAGCTTTCTTTTGAAATTGGCTTGGTTGAGCTTGCTTGCTGACTTAGGGACAGAATTGGTGCTCTTGTTAGTTGCCTTCACTTCTTTGTTGTTAAGACATGGTTGCTGTGTGATTTTTGGAGTTTGATCTTCATCCAGAGCCTTTTGAATTGGTGGTTCCATGACCACTTCCTTCATGTGATTTTCTACTTTACTTGAGTTTGACTTCTCTTGAGTGTCTTCCTCCCTTTCTCCTTCATGATTTTCCATTAATGCCTCTGGGAGGGAATCTTTATGTTTTATTGTCACCTCAAGTGGCTCTTGTGAATGTAAAAGTTCAGGATCCAATGCCTCTTCCACCTCATTTTTCATTAAAATTTTGCTTGACACATAGGCTTCTCCATCTTGCCTTTCCACTTTCTTCGTTGCACTCAACAATTGAGCTACGTGCACTTCCATGTTTGTGAAGAAGTTCTCTTTCCTTTTCCAGAATATCTGTGCCTCCCTCTCATATTTTTCAAACATGGTCTCAAGCTTTGAGAGGCTTTGGTTCAAGGAAGTTTGTGTGGGTGGTGAATTTTGATAGAGGCTTTCTGTTGAAGCATGGTCAAGTGATGATATCTTTGGATGAATATCATATGGAGCATTAGAATTTCCTTCCCAGCCACCAGTAGAATCATGACTAGCATCATTTTGTGGTGGAAGAAAATATCCCATATGGTTTTCTTGCTCATCTTGTGGTTCTGAAGCAAATCTCCATGAATTGGAGTGCTCAGAATGTGTATTCTCTTGGTGATAGTCCCAGCCACCATTAGAGATTGGTGATGGTGGGTAATATCCCATAAAATTTGTTTGATCATAAGATGAGTTGAACTCCATTTGAATTTTGTAAAACACAACACCAAGGGAGATTGAAATTCATATCTCAAAGATGAATTTTTAGTGAGGCAATAACTCAAACACCTTGGTTTCAACTTAGAACAGAGAACAAAAATAAAGAAAATGCTTGATCTAGACTTCTCACCCACTTAATCATTGTTGATCTAATCAATCCCCGGCAACGGCGCCAAAAACTTGATGGTGTTTTTGCGGAAAACGAATTTCCAACACACAAATCCAACCGGCAAGTGTACCGGGTCGCATCAAGTAGTAATAACTCACTTAGAGTGAGGTCGATCCCACAGGGATTGATGGATCAAGCAACTTTAGTGGGTGATTAGTTTAGTCAAGCTAACATTGAAGTGAATTTGGATGAAGTGTAGCCAACAGAAAGTAAATGACAGGGAATTAAAAGTGCAGAATAATTAAATTGCTGAAACTTAAAGAACAAGAAAGTAAAATAGCTGAAACTTAAATTGCAAGAAATATAAATTGCATGAAATATAAAGGGGAGTGGGTGCTGGAAATTAAAATTCAACAGGAAAGTGTAAATAGCAATCAAACAGAGAAGTAAAAGGTGCAAAATCATGCAACAGATCTAAACAGAAAATGGAAATTGCTTGAAGAATTCTAAACAGAAAAGCAGTGCTTAATTTGCAGCAATTTAAAAGAATGTTGAAGATCTCAGGGAATCAATGAGACTAGAGAACAAGTCTAGATCTCACTCCCTTCCTTGATCCAACAAGAGAGAAGTTGCAGAAAATTTAAAAGAACAGATTGCAGAAGAAGAAGATTTAAAACAGCAAATGAAAATTGAGTTATGCAGGAAGAGAACAAGATGAATCTCAAATCAGGAATGAAACAGAATTCCTTCCTTCCCAATCCAAAATTCCAAAACAGCAATAAAAACTAAGAGAGAGCTCTCAAATCCTAATATTCCCTAGTGGGTCTCGCCTCCTTTCTCCTTTTTAATCGAGCTCTAATTGATGCCTTTATATAGGCTTTACAAAGTGAAAATGAAAATGAAATTAAAACAAAATAAAAATCCTAATCTAATTGATCCATGTGCCTTTGAGTCATGTTGAGTGGGCTTTGCTTGCTTTGGATTTGAGGGAAATGGGTCTTGGATGGCCTTGGTTCAATTGGTGAAGATTTGAGTTCAAAGGGAATTTGAATTGAATTTTGATTGAATTTGGCCCATGACACTCCCAGGAGGCTGCCCTGCCCTTGTGGAGGGCAGGGCAGAAAATGTTGCTTGCGCCCTTGGTGCGTGCGTGATGCGGGCTTGGTGTGTGAAGATGCTGCCCTGCCCTTGTGGAGGGCAGGGCAGAAAAATCTGGTGCGCCAGTTTGGTGCTTGTGCGTGCTGCTGGTGCTGCCGAAGGATGCCTTGGTGCGCCAGAATGGTGCGCCTGTGTGCACCACAAAATGCTGCCCTGCCCTTGCGGAGGGCAGGGCAATGTTTCCAAAAAATGAAGCTCCGCGTTCGATACTTGGTGGATGCACACGCTACTTCTTTTCCTTGGTTTATTTTTGCTTATTTTTGGCCCTTAAAGATGCCTCTCGTTCCTACCTCAATTGTTCGCCAAATATGGATTGCTATATATCGTTGGAAAGCTCTGAATGTCAGCTTTCCAACGCAACTGGAAGCACATCAATTGGACGTTTGTAGCTCAAGTTATAGCCCTTTGAAGGAGGCATGGTCATGCTGTGAGCGCCCAGATTTTACCTTAGCGAAATTCTTGCTTCCAATCCTCAATGTGCATCACGATTCTGCCCTGCCCTTGGCAAGGGCAGAGCAGTGTGCGTGCTGGCTGCTTCCTTCCTTGATTTGGTCATGGGCCACGCTTTTAAAAGCGTGGCCTAAGGCTCCAAAGTGTACCCCAACTTCAAAGTGTACCCCAAAGCTCTTTTTTTCTCCTTTTTTTGTGCTTCTTTGCTTCTTTTTCTTCTTATTTCCTACAAGATTTATAAAATTAAAATATCAAGAAAATATATCATTTAAGTACAAAAAGCATTCAATATTTAAGCACAAATCATCAATTTCTTGTATGAAAAAGCATAGAAAATGGGTATATGATGACATGTCATCACCCAACCAAGGGTACAATCAAGGTGGAAGCAATAACCATGGATAGCAGGACAATTATAACCAGAATTGGAGGGACAACAATAACAGAGGAGGCAGAGATAATCAGGGAAATCAGAGGTGGAATAATAACAACAACAGGCAGCAAAATCAACCTTACATAGCACCTCACCTGAGACAAAACCAAGGACCAGAGAATAATCAACAGCAGACCTTTCAATTTAATCATTCTTCTTCATCTCATAATGAAGAGTTACTACAATCTTTTGAGCGAAGACAGTAGGCCATGGAAAACAATATCATGAATAGTATTAATGCCAGTTTGAATGGTCTGACTTCTACTTTGCAAGCTCTTGTCTCACAGATCATAGCTTTACAAAATTCCACTAACCAACCTTCAAGTTCCACTGGAATCCCCTCTCAACCATTACCCAATCCAAAGGGAGGCATTAATGCCATCACCCTGAGGTCCAGAACCACACTGCAGCAGAGGAACCAAGAGGAGCCAAGCTCACCAGAACACGCCTCAGCTGAAGAGGTGGTAGAAATAGAAGATGATAAAGAAGAAGAGGGCATACAGGACATAGCTGAAGACGAAATAGCTCAACCACAAGAGGAAGCACCAAAAGGCACAGACACTACAGACAACACTACTCCTATTCCATTTCCACAACTTGTAAGGAAGCCCAAGAAGCAGCTGGAACCCGATCCTAAAATGGTAGAAATATTAAAAAAGGTCGAGGTAACTGTTCCTCTTTTTAATGTTATTCAGCAAGTACCTAAATATGCTAAGTTTCTAAAAGATTTATGTATCCATAAAGACAAAATTAATGAATTAGAAACTATTCCTTTAGGTAGTTCTATATCTGCTTTAATGGGAGGACTACCTGAAAAATGTAGTGATCCAGGTCCTTGTATAGTTAGCTGTACTATTGGTGGTGTAGTAATTTATGATTGCATGTGTGATTTAGGAGCATGTGTCAGTATAATGCCTTTGTCTATATATGATATTTTGAGGCTCCCTCCCTTAAAAAGGTCGGCAGCTCGTTTTGTGTTAGCAGATAAAAGCATTATTACAGTGGCTGGAGTTGCTGAAGATGTTCTAGTGAATATTAAAGGGCTTACATTTTCCACTGATTTTTATATTTTGGAGATGCCCCATCATGATTCAGATAAGCCATCATCAATCCTACTTGGAAGACCATTCCTGAAGACGTCAAAATTCAAATTGGATGCTTTTTCAGGAACATACTCCTTTGAAATAGATGGCTGCATTGTGATCTTTAATCTGAATGGAGTTATTAATAACCCTCAAGAAGATCGCTCTATCTTCCAGTGTGATGTCATAGATGAAAGTGTAGCTGAAGTTCACAAGGAAGAGTTAGAAGAGAGGCACACTGGACAAGGTCCAAGTGTGGCGACCCTCTTAACTGACACTGTGGGCACTTCATCATTTTCACAAGCTCCAGATACTCCAGAGCCTGCCCATGAACAGAAGTTAGAATTGAAACCCCTCCCTCCACATCTCAAATATGCTTATCTTGGAGATGAGCAGAAGTTTCCCGTTATTATTGCAAGTGAACTTACTGATGAGCGGATAATTTATACGCTTTTTGGCATTGTTTTTAGTATGTTTTTAGTATGTTTTAGTTAGTTTTTAGTATATTTTTATTAGTTTTTAGTTAAAATTCACTTTTCTGGATTTTACTATGAGTTTGTGTGTTTTTCTGTGATTTCAGGTATTTTCTGGCTGAAATTGAGGGACTTGAGCAAAAATCTGATTCAGAGACTAAAAAGGACTGCATATGCTGTTGGATTCTGACCTCCCTGCACTGGAAGTGGATTTTATGGAGCTATAGAAGCCCAATTGGCGCGATCTCAATGGCGTTGGAAAGAAGACATCCTGGGCTTCCCAGCAATATATAATAGTCCATACTTTGCCCGAGATTTGATGGCCCAAACTGGCGTTCCAAATCAGCTCAAAACTGCCTGGCATTAAACGCCGAAATTGGCACAAGAATGGGAGTTAAACGCCCAAACTGGCACAAAAGCTGGCGTTTAACTCCAAGAGAAGTCTCTACACGAAAATGCTTCAATGCTCAGCCCAAGCACACACCAAGTGGGCCCGGAAGTGGATTTTTATGTCATTTACTCATTTCTGTAAACCCTAGGCTACTAGTTCACTACAAATAGGACCTTTTACTATTGTATTTTCATCTTTGGACATCTAGTTTTTAGATCAGATCTTTAGATCTTTGAATCTTTTGATCACGTTTTGGGGGCTGGCCTCACGGCCATGCCTAGACCTTGTTCTTATGTATTTTCAACGGTGGAGTTTCTACACACCATAGATTAAGGTGTGGAGCTCTGCTGTACCTCAAGTATTAATGCAATTACTATTGTTCTTCTATTCAATTCAGCTTGTTCTTATTCCAAGATATTCAGTCGCACTCAAGAACTTGATGAATGTGATGATTACGTGACGCTCATCATCATTCTCACTTATGAATGCGTGCCTGACAACCACTCCCGTTCTACAAGCAAACAAGGCTTGAATGTTTGTCTCTTGGATTCTTTAATCGGAATCTTCGTGGTATAAGCTAGAATTGATGGCGGCATTCAAGAGAATCCGGAAGGTCTAAACCTTGTCTGTGGTATTCTGAGTAGGATTCAATGATTTAATGACTGTGACGAGCTTCAAACTCCTGAAGGCTGGGCGTTAGTGACAGACACAAAAGAATCAATGGATTCTATTCCAACCTGATTGAGAACCGACAGATGATTAGCCGTGCCGTGACAGGGTGCGTTGAACATTTTCACTGAGAGGACGGGACTGTAGCCACTGACAACGGTGATGCCCAACATACAGCTTGCCATGGAAAGGAGTAAGAAGGATTGGATGAAGACAGTAGGAAAGCAGATAGACGGAAGGGACAAAGCATCTCCATTCGCTTATCTGAAATTCTCACCAATGAATTACATAAGTATCTCTATCTTTATTCTATGCGTTATTCATATATCATCCATAACCATTTGAATCTGCCTGACTAAGATTTACAAGGTGACCATAGCTTGCTTCATACCAACAATCTCCGTGGGATCGACACTTACTCGCGTAAGGTTTATTACTTGGACGACCCAGTGCACTTGCTGGTTAGTTGTGCGAAGTTGTGATAAAGAGTTGAGATTGCAATTGAGCGTACCATGTTGATGGCGCCATTGATGATCACAATTTCGTGCACCAAGTTTTTGGCGCCGTTGCCAGGGATTGTTCGAGTTTGGACAACTGACGGTTCATCTTGTTGCTTAGATTAGGTATTTTTTTTTCTTCAGAGTTCTTAAGAATGAATTCTAGTGTTTCAAGGTGATGCTCTTTTCATCACCAAAGCTGATTGATTCTCATCAATTTAGCTCTTGAATGTAATGTCCTGCTGAAGCTTGGCTAGCCATGTCTAATTTCTTTAGACTGAAGCTTTAGACTAACATTGCATGATTCCTGGAATTCTCATTAAGAATTTTGATACCTTTATTTTCTTTTCCACTTAATTTTCGAAAAAAACCAAAAAAATTACAAAATCATAAAAACCAAAAATATTGTATGCTGTGTCTAGTGTCTCATGTTAAGTTTGGTGTCAATTGCATGTTTCTGTTCTTCTTGCATTCATTCATGTGTCTTAAGTGATCTTCAAGATGTTCTTGATGATTTCCTTGCTCTGATCTTTAAATTCTCTTGTCTTGAGTATTTTTGTTGTTTGTCATATGCATTCTCATTTTGTTAGTGTCAGTAGTATACAAACTGCTAAGTTTGGTGTCTTGCATGCATTGTTATTTGATTTTAGTTGCATTTTGATTATTCCTCATTATTAAAATTCCAAAAAATTTTTTTATTTGTGTCTTTTCAAGTCAATAATACAGAGAATTGAAGATTCAGAACATATAGCAGAGGAATTATACAGAAAAAGCTAGGCGTTCAAAACGCCCAGTGAGGAAGGCAAACTGGCGTTTAAACGCCAGCCAGGTGATGTTGCATAAACTTGTTATGCTACGATTTAGGAAATTGCACGAACGGCAAAATTCCTTCCGGCAAGTGCACCGGTTATCGTCAAGTAAAAACTCACAATAGAGTGAGGTCGAATCCCACAAGGATTGGTTGAATGAGCAATTCGAATTAGAAGTTTGTTTAGTTGAGCGGAATCAACTTTTGGATGTGAATTTGCATAAAGTAAATGTGGCAGGAAACGTAAATTGCAAGGAATTGAAATTTGCATAAACTTAAATTTCGAGAATTAAGGTGCGAGGAAGTAAATTGCTGAAATTAAAAGGGAATTGGGGTGATTGCATGAATTGAAATTTGCAGAATGTAAATAGAAAGTGTAGATCAGAAAGAGGGGTTCATTGGGGTCAGGAGATATTGAAATCTCCGAATCAAAACATTTTCATCTCTTCCTCAACCAATGCATTCATTGAATCTTGCTTGGCAATCTTATATGATTGGATCCCAATTCCTTGGCTCACCAATTCTCTCTAAAAACAAACAAATTCCCAATCCCTTGATTTAAATGTTCATAAGAAGAGATGATGCTCGATCACTGATTATACCACACAGTTTCATGAACCACAATTTGGTAGGATTACATGTCACAATATCCATCCAAATCCCAATCCAATTCACTGTGAGAAAGCTTTTCTAGCATGAATCCATCATTCCTTTCCCAAGGTTCCGAAGGATTCCAATTATGGGTAGTTTCTTTCCCAAGACAACTACCCAATGGAATTAGATCGAGAAGTTTTCTAACAAAATTCAAGAGAAAAGATTGAAGAAGAAGATAAAAACTATTATTGATTCATTGAATTACAATAGAGCTCCCTAACCCAATGAAGGGGGTTTAGTGAATCATAGCTCTGAATTCAATTACAAAGTATGAAAAATAGCCAAATGATCAAAAGTTCCAAAGTGTCAAAAGTGTCAACTAACTTCAATTCTATCCTATTTATACACTTTCTAAATTGAGCTTCTGTTGTGTTTCTTGGGCTTTGAGGCTTTTCCTTGATTTCCTTTTGCTTTGGGTTTATGGTCCATAATCCTGATGAGGCTGTGATCCCATTCTGTAACATTCATTGAGCAAACTTAGTGATAAACAAGTAATGACACAAGACTCAACAATTTGAAGTTCCAGACTCATCAATTCTTCAGGCCCAATCCCATAAACCATGATATTCAATTGGGTTTCATACCATAATACGTTTAAGTTGAACTTTGTGCTCAAAAGCTAACTTAAACTTCAATATATTGGCCCAGAAACCCTTCCAAAAAGTGGCGTTTAAGTTGAAGTTTAAGTTTCAGTTTAAGGTTAAACTGAAACTTAAACGTGGAAATGGAAGAAAGCAACTATGGGTTGTGGTATGGTCGAACACGTTTAAGCTTTAGTTTAAGGTTAAACTAAAGCTTAAACGTGGAATTGAAGAAAGCAACCCTGGAGGCAATTTGAGTCGAACACGTTTAACCTCCAGTTTAAGGTTAAACTGGAGGTTAAACGTGGGAATGAAGAAAGTAGCCCAGGAGTGTGAATGGGTCGAACACGTTTAACCTCCAGTTTAAGGTTAAACTGGAGGTTAAACGTGGAAAATGAGAAGGCAACCCTGGAGGCAATTTGTGGTCGAACACGTTTAAGCTCCAGTTTGAGGTCAAACTGGAGCTTAAACGTGGAAATGGCTTCCTGGTGCATAATGTGGTTCGAACACGTTTAACCTCCAGTTTAAGGTTAAACTGGAGGTTAAACGTGGAAATGCTCCCTTGGTGCCATTCTCATTCTGGCGTTTAACCTTCAGTTTAAGGTTAAACTGGAGGTTAAACGCCAGTTTCCTCTTTTCTCAGCTTTCATGATTCTGGCGTTTAACCTTCAGTTTAACCTTAAACTGAAGGTTAAACGCCACTTTTCAGCTTTGGTGCATTTCTTATTCTGGCGTTTAACTTCCAGTTTAAGGTTAAACTGGAGGTTAAACGCCAGTTTCAGCATTATATGGCTTGGCACATGTGATCTTCAAGCTTCCTTTATTGATTTTGTTGCTTCTTTGCCTAGCCTCTTCTTCCCTGAAATCATCCAAACAATTGCATCAAAGTCTTGCAAAATTTCATGAGAAATCTTCCATTCATAGCATTCAAGTAATATCACTAAAACTCATGGAATTTGCATCAAAATTATACTGCTTGGATGATTCATTACTTTGTTGTTCATTTAACCATTCTTGGTTACTTTAAGCTCAAGAAAATGCATAAAACAACTAAAACTAACAGAAAAATGCTAGTGAAACTAGCCTAAGATGCCTTGGCATCACCAGGGTGCCTGGCTGGGCGTTTAACGCCCAAAAGGGTAGTGCTTTGGGCGTTAAACGCCAGAATGTGCACCATTCTGGGCGTTTAACGCCAGGATGGCACAAGAGGGAAGATTCTGTTTTTAATTCAAATTTTTTTAAGTTTTCAAAATTTTTCAAAATCAAATCTTTTTCAAATCATATCTTTTCAATCAAATCTTTTTCAAAATCAATTTCTTTCCATTTTCAAAGACACTTGCTAACAATTAATGATTTGATTCAACATTTCAAGTATGTTGCCTTTTCTGTTGAGAAAGGTTTAATGTTTGAATCATATCTTTTCTTGTTAGCCAAGTCATTAATTTTTAAAATCAAATCTTTTTAAATTGTTTTTCAAATCATATCTTTTCAATCATATCTTTTTAAAACCATAACTTTTCAATCATATTTTTTTAATCACATCTTTTTTTAAAATAGTTTTCAATCATATCTTTTTGATTTCTAATTTCAAAATCTTTTTCAAAAATCACTTGATTTCTTTTCCACTCTTAGTTTTCGAAAACCAATTAGTATTTTTCAAAATGTTCTTAAAATCTTTTACTTAATTTTCAAAAATTTCTTCCCCTCTTCTCACATCCTTCTATTTATGGACTAACACTATTCCTCAATGAACAATTCGAACTCCATCTCTCTTGATAAGTTCGAATTCTTCTACTTCTTCCTTCTATTTTTCTTTTCCTCTGACACCTCAAGGAATCTCTATACTGTGACATAGAGGATTCCATATTTTCTTGTTCTCTTCTCTTTCGTATGTGCAGGAGCAAAGACAAAAGCATTCTTGTTGAGACTGACCCTGAATCTGAAAGGACCTTGAAGCGAAAGCTAAGAGAAGCTAAGGCACAACTCTCTGTAGAGGACCTAACAGAAATCTTCAAACAGGAAGAACCCATGGCAGCCGAAAACAACAACAATGCCAACAATGCAAGGAAGGTGCTGGGTGACTTTACTGCACCTACTCCCGACTTCTATGGGAGAAGCATCTCTATCCCTGCCATTGGAGCAAACAAATTTGAGCTTAAGCCTCAATTAGTTTCTCTAATGCAACAGAATTGCAAGTTCCATGGACTTCCATTGGAAGATCCTCATCAGTTTTTAGCTGAGTTCTTGCAAATCTGTGACACTGTCAAGACTAATGGGGTTGACCCTGAGGTCTACAGACTTATGCTATTCCCTTTTGCTGTAAGAGACAAAGCTAGGATATGGTTGGACTCACAACCTAAAGAAAGCCTGAACTCTTGGGAAAAGCTAGTCAATGCCTTCTTGGCAAAGTTCTTTCCACCTCAAAAATTGAGTAAGCTTAGAGTGGAAGTCCAAACCTTCAGACAGAAGGAAGGAGAATCCCTCTATGAAGCTTGGGAAAGATACAAACAATTGATCAGAAAGTGTCCCTCTGATATGCTTTCTGAATGGAGCATCATAGGTATTTTCTATGATGGTCTGTCTGAACTATCCAAGATGTCTTTGGTTAGCTCTACTGGAGGATCTCTTCATCTGAAGAAGACGCCTACAGAAGCTCAAGAACTAATTGAAATGGTTGCAAATAACCAATTCATGTACACTTCTGAAAGGAATCCTGTGAACAATGGGACAAATCAGAATAAAGGAGTTCTTGAGATTGATACTCTGAATGCCATATTGGCTCAGAACAAAATATTGACTCAGCAAGTCAATTTGATTTCTCAAAGTCTGTCTGGAATGCAAAATGCACCAGGCAGTACTAAGGATGCTTCATCTGAAGAAGAAGCTTATGATCCTGATAACCCTTCAATGGAAGAGGTGAATTACATGGGAGAACCCTATGGAAACACCTATAATTCTTCATGGAGAAATCGTCCAAATCTCTCATGGAAGGATCAACAGAGACCTCAACAAGGTTTCAACAACAATAATGGTGGAAGAAACAGGTTTAGCAATGGCAAGCCTTTTCCATCATCTTCTCAGCAACAGACAGAGAATTCTAAGCAGAACCACTCTGACTTAGCAACCATGGTCTCTGATCTAATCAAAACCACTCAAAGTTTCATGACTAAAACAAGGTCCTCCATTAGGAATTTGGAGGCACAAGTGGGACAGCTGAGCAAGAAAATTACTGAACTCCCTCCTAGTACTCTTCCAAGCAATACAGAAGAGAATCCAAAAGGAGAGTGTAAGACCATCAACATGGCCGAACTTGGAGAAGATGAAGAGGCAGTGAATGCCACTGAGGAAGACCTCAATGCACGTCCACTGGCCTCCAATGAGTTCCCCAATGAGGAACCATGGGAATCTGAGGCTCATAATGAGACCATAGAGATTCCATTGGATTTACTTCTGCCATTCATGAGCTCTGATGAGTATTCTTCCTCTGAAGAGGATGAGTATGTCACTGAAGAGCAAGTTGCTAAATACCTTGGAGCAATCATGAAGCTAAATGACAGGTTATTTGGTAATGAGACTTGGGAGGATGAACCCCCTTTGCTCACCAAAAAAACTGGATGACTTGTCTAGGCAGAGATTACCTCAAAAGAGACAAGATCCTGGGAAGTTTTCAATACCTTGTACCATAGGCACCATGACCTTTAAGAAGGCTCTGTGTGACCTAGGGTCAAGCATAAACCTCATGCCTTTCTCTGTAATGGAGAAGCTAGGGATTTTTGAGGTACAAGCTGCAAGAATCTTACTAGAGATGGCAGACAATTCAAGAAAACAAGCTTATGGACTTGTAGAGGATGTTCTGGTGAAGATTGAAGACCATTACATCCCTGCTAATTTCATAGTCCTAGAGACTGGGAAGTGCATGGATGAATCCATCATCCTTGGCAGACCCTTCCTGGCCACAGCAAAGGCTGTGATTGATGTGGACAGAGGAGAATTGATCATTCAAGTGAATGAAGAATCCTTTGTGTTTAAAACTCAAGGATATCCCTCTGTCACCATGGAGAGGAAGCATGAAGAGCTTCTCTCAAAACAGAGTCAAACAGAGCCCCCAAAGCCAAACTCTAAGTTTGGTGTTGGGAGGCCACAACCAAATTCTAAGTTTGGTGTTGAACCCCCACATTCAAACTCTAAGATGGGTGTTGGGAGGTTCCAACAATGCTCTGAGTATCTGTGAGGCTCCATGAGAGCCCATTGTCAAGCTACTGACATTAAAGAAGTGCTTATTGGGAGGCAACTCAATGTTATATTTTATCTTTTTTTTCTTTGTTATTTCATGTTTTCTGTAGGTTGATGATCATGAGAAGTCACAAAATCAATTGAAAAAGCAAAAACAGAATGAAAAATAGAAAGAAAAATAGCACACCCTGGAGGAAGAACCTGCTGGCGTTTAAACGCCAGTAAGGACAGCAAATGGGCGTTTAACGCCCAGTCTGGCACCATTCTGGGCGTTTAACGCCAGAAAGGGGCTCCAGACTGGCGTTAAACACCAGGAAAGGGCAAGAAGTTGGCGTTAAACGCCAGAAATGGGCACCAGCCCGACGTTTAAAGCCAGAATTGGCACAGAGAGCAATTTTGCTCGCCACTTGGTGCAGGGATGACTTTTCCTTGACACCTCAGGATCTGTGGACCCCACAGGATCCCCACCTACCCCACCACCCTCTCTCTTCTTCTTCACCCATTCACCAATCACCTCAACACCTCTTCGCCAAAAACCCTTCACCTATCAAATCCCATCTTTCTCTTCACCACTCACATCCATCCTTCATAAAACCCCACCTACCTCACCATTCAAATTCAAACCACTTTCCCACCCAAACCCACCCTCCCATAGCCGAACCCTACCCCTCTCTCCACCCCTATAGAAACCCATCTTCACTCCTTCATTTTCACACACGCTAAACACTACTTCTCCCCCTTTGGCCGAACCACAAAGCCATCTCCATCTCCTCTATTTCTTCTTCTTTTACTCTCTTCTTTCTTCTTTTGCTCGAGGATGAGCAAACCTTTTAAGTTTGGTGTGGTAAAAGCATTGCTTTTTGTTTTTCCATAACCATTTATGGCATCCAAGGCCGGAGAAACCTCTAGAAAGAGGAAAGGAAAGGCAAAAGCTTTCACCTCCGAGTCATGGGAGATGGAGAGATTCATCTCAAGGGTGCATCAAGACCACTTCTATGAAGTTGTGGCCTTGAAGAAGGTGATCCCTGAGGTCCCTTTCAAACTCAAAAAGAGTGAATATCCGGAGATCCGACATGAGATTCGAAGAAGAGGTTGGGAAGTTCTTACCAACCCCATTCAACAAGTCAGAATCTTAATGGTTCAAGAGTTCTATGCCAATGCATGGATCACCAAGAACCATGATCAAAGTGTGAACCCGGACCCAAAGAATTGGCTTACAATGGTTCGGGGGAAATACTTAGATTTTAATCCGGAAAATGTAAGGTTGGCATTCAACTTGCCCATGATGCAAGGAGATGAACACCCTTACACTAGAAGGGTCAACTTTGATCAAAAGTTGGACCAAGTCCTCACAGTCATTTGTGAAGAGGGCGCCCAATGGAAGAGAGATTCAAGAGGGAAGCCGGTTCAATTGAGAAGGCATGACCTCAAGCCCGTAGCTAGGGGATGGTTGGAGTTTATCCAATGCTCAATCATTCCCACTAGCAACCGGTCTGAAGTTACTCTAGACCGGGCCATCATGATCCATAGCATCATGATTGGAGAAGAAGTAGAAGTTCATGAGGTTATAGCCCAAGAACTTTATAAGGTGGCGGACAAGTCCTCTACCTTGGCAAGGTTAGCCTTTCCTTATCTCATTTGTCACCTCTGTTATTCAGTTGGAATTGACATAGAGGGAGACATCCCCATTGATGAGGACAAGCCCATCACTAAGAAAAGGATGGAGCAAACAAGAGATCCCACTCATCATGAAATCCCTGAGATGCCTCAAGGGATGCACTTTCCTCCACAAAACTATTGGGAGCAAATCAACTCCTCCCTCGGAGAATTGAGTTCCAACATGAGACAAATAAGGGTGGAGCACCAAGAACATTCCATCCTCCTCCATGAAATTAGAGAAGATCAAAGAATCATGAGTGAGGAGCAACAAAGGCAAGGAAGAGACATTGAGGAGCTCAAGCACTCCATAAGATCTTCAAGAGGAAGAACAAGCCGCCATCACTAAGGTGGACCCGTTCTTTAATTTCCTTGTTCTTTATTTTCCTGTTTTTTAAAAATTATGCCTATGTTTATCTATGTTTGTGTCTCATGATCATTAGTGTCTTAGTGTCTATGCCTTAAAGTTATGAATGTCCTATGAATCCATCACCTTTCTTAAATGAAAAATGTTCTTAATTGGAAAAGAGAAGAATTGCATGAATTTTGAATTTTATAACAGATTAATTATTTTGATGTGGTGGCAATACTTTTGTTTTCTGAATGTATGCTTAAACAGTGCATAAGTCTTTTGAATTTGTTGTTCATGAATGGTTGGCTCTTGAAAGAATGATGAAAAAGGAGACATGTTACTGAGGATCTGAAAAATCATAAAAATGATTCTTGAAGCAAGAAAAAGCAGTGAATACAAAAAAAAAGAAGAAGCGAAAAAAAAAGAAAAAAAAGGAGAAAGAGAAAAAGAAAGAAAAAGAAAGAAATAAAGTTGTGATCCAAGGCAAAAAGAGTGTGCTTAAGAACCCTGGACACCTCTAATTGGGGACTCTAGCAAAGCTGAGTCACTATCTGAAAAGGTTCACCCAATTATGTCTGTGGCATGTATGTATCTGGTGGTAATATTGGAAGACAGAGTGCTTTGGGCCACGGCCAAGACTCATAAAGTAGCTGTGTTCAAGAATCATCATACTTAACTAGGAGAATCAATAACACTATCTGGACTTTGAGTTCCTATAGAAGCCAATCATTCTGAATTTCAAAGGATAGAGTGAGATGCCAAAACTATTCAGAGGCAAAAAGCTAAAAGCCCCGCTCATCTAATTAATACTGATCTTCATAGATATTTTTGGAATTCATTGCATATTCTCTTCTTTTTATCTTATTTGATTTTCAGTTGCTTGGGGACAAGCAACAATTTAAGTTTAGTGTTGTGATGAGCGGATAATTTATACGCTTTTTGGCATTGTTTTTAGTATGTTTTTAGTATGTTTTAGTTAGTTTTTAGTATATTTTTATTATTTTTTAGTTAAAATTCACTTTTCTAGATTTTACTATGAGTTTGTATGTTTTTCTGTGATTTCAGGTATTTTCTGGCTGAAATTGAGGGACTTGAGCAAAAATCTGAATCAGAGACTGAAAAGGACTGCAGATGCTGTTGGATTCTGACCTCCCTGCACTCGAAGTGGATTTTCTGGAGTTACAGAAGCCCAATTGGCGCGCTCTCAACAGCGTTAGAAAGTCAACATCCTGGGCTTTCTAGCAATGTATAATAGTCCATAATTTGCCCGAGATTGGATGGCCCAAACCGGCGTTCCAAATAAGCTCAAAACTGCCCGGCGTTAAACGCCAGAACTGGCACAAGAATGGGAGTTAAACGCCCAAACTGGCACAAAAGCTGGCGTTTAACTCCAAGAGAAGTCTCTACACGAAAATGCTTCAATGCTCAGCCCAAGCACACACCAAGTGAGCCCGGAAGTGGATTTTTCTATCATTTACTCATTTCTGTAAACCCTAGGCTACTAGTTCACTACAAATAGGACCTTTTACTATTGTATTTTAATCTTTGGACATCTAGTTCTTAGATCAGATCTTTAGATCTTTGAATCTTTTGATCACGTTTTGGGGGCTGGCCTCACGGCCATGCCTAGACCTTGTTCTTATGTATTTTCAACGGTGGAGTTTCTACACACCATAGATTAAGGTGTGGAGCTCTGCTGTACCTCAAGTATTAATGCAATTACTATTGTTCTTCTATTTAATTCAGCTTATTCTTATTCCAAGATATTCAGTCGCACTCAAGAACTTGATGAATGTGATGATTACGTGACGCTCATCATCATTCTCACTTATGAACGCGTGCCTGACAACCACTCCCGTTCTACAAGCAAACAAGGCTTGAATGTTTATCTCTTGGATTCTTTAATCGGAATCTTCGTGGTATAAGCTAGAATTGATGGCGGCATTCAAGAGAATCCGGAAGGTCTAAACCTTGTCTGTGGTATTCTGAGTAGGATTCAATGATTGAATGACTGTGACGAGCTTCAAACTTTTGAAGGCTGGGCGTTAGTGACAGACGCAAAAGAATCAATGGATTCTATTCCAACCTGATTGAGAACCGACAGATGATTAGCCGTGCCGTGACAGGGTGCGTTGAACATTTTCACTGAGAGGACGGGACTGTAGCCACTGACAACGGTGATGCCCAACATACAGCTTGCCATGGAAAGGAGTAAGAAGGATTGGATGAAGACAGTAGGAAAGCAGAGAGACGGAAGGGACAAAGCATCTCCATTCGCTTATCTGAAATTCTCACCAATGAATTACATAAGTATCTCTATCTTTATTCTATGCGTTATTCATATATCATCCATAACCATTTGAATCTGCTTGACTAAGATTTATAAGGTGACCATAGCTTGCTTCATACCAACAATCTCTGTGGGATCGACCCTTACTCGCGTAAGGTTTATTACTTGGACGACCCAGTGCACTTGCTGGTTAGTTGTGCAAAGTTGTGATAAAGAGTTGAGATTGCAATTGAGCGTACCATGTTGATGGTGCCATTGATGATCACAATTTCGTGCACCACTTACTTTTCAACAAGAAGAGCAGTTACTTGATGTGCTGAGGAAGCATTGGGTGGAGTTTGGCAGACATAGTAGAAATCAACCCTCAAGTATGTGAGCACAAAATATTTTTAGAAGAGGAGGCAAGACCTGTCCGTCAACCCCAAAGAAGATTGAATCCCACCATCTTGGAAGTCATCAAAAAGGAAGTGACCAGACTATTGGAAGCAGGTATCATATATCCCATTTCAGACAGTGAATGGGTAAGCCCAGTACAAGTGGTTCCCAAGAAGTCTAGAGTCACTACAGTGAAGAATGAGCATGGAGAGCTCATAGCAACTAGAGTTCAGAATGCTTGGAGAGTCTGCATTGATTACACGTGTCTCAACTAAGCTACCCGTAAGGATCACTACCCACTTCCATTCATTGATCAAATGTTGGATCGCCTGTCAGGTAAATCACATTATTGCTTTTTAGATGGTTACACAGGTTATTTCCAGATTCATATAGCCCCTGAGGATCAGGAAAAGACCACTTTTACATGTCTTTTCGGAACGTATGCTTATAAGAGAATGCCCTTTGGCTTGTGCAATGCACCAACTACCTTCCAAAGGTGCATGATGAGTCTTTTCTCTGACCTTATTGAGGATTGTATGGAAGTTTTTTATGGACGATTTTAGCGTTTATGGTGATTCTTTTAGCCTTTGCTTAGATGGATTATCTAGAGTATTAGATAGATGTGTTAATACAAACCTTGTATTAAATTTTGAAAAATGTCACTTTATGGTAAAACAAGGGATTGTATTAGGACATGTGGTATCTAATAATGGTATTTCTGTAGACCCAGCAAAGGTGAATGTTATTTCTAGTTTACCTTACCCCACTTCTGTGAGGGAAGTCCGTTCGTTCCTTGGCCATGCAGGTTTTTACAGGAGATTTATCAAGGACTTTAGTAAGGTAGCACTTCCCTTATCCAGATTACTGCAGAAGGATATTGAGTTCGAGTTCAGTGATGATTGCAAACAAGCGTTTGATAAGCTGAAGACTGCTCTGACTCAAGCTCCAATTGTGAGAGAACCAGACTGGAGCCAGCCGTTTGAAATCATGTGCGATGCTTCTAACCATGCAGTAGGAGCAGCGCTGGCTCAGCATGAAGGTAAGGATCCTTTTGTTATTGCGTATTCGTCTAAGACTTTAGACACTGCCCAGTCCAATTATACTACTACTGAGAAAGAGCTTCTTGCTATTGTTTTTGCTCTGGATAAATTTCGAGCTTATCTACTTGGTACTAGAGTAGTAGTGTATTCAGACCACGCAGCTTTAAAGTATCTATTAGCTAAAAAGGAATCCAAACCAAGACTTATACGTTGGATACTGCTGTTACAAGAATTTGATTTAGAAATAAAGGATAGAAATGGTAATCAAAATTTAGTGGCAGACCATTTGAGTCGCCTTGAGCATATTAAGGATGATTCTACTCCTATAGATGACAATTTTCCTTTTGATAACCTACAAGCAGTATCTACGGTAGCCCCTTGGTATGCACCTGTTGCTAATTATTTGGTTAGCCGCACATTTCCTCCAAATTTTTCTAAGCATCAAAGAGACAAGCTGAAAAAAGAGTCCAAATATTATATATGGGATGACCCATATTTATGGAGATGTGGCACTGACCAAGTAATTAGACGCTGTGTGCCTAAATCAGAATTCCAGTCTATCTTAGAGGCCTGTCACTCATCTGAGAGTGGAGGACATTTTGGTCCTCAAAGAACAGCTAGAAAGATCTTAGACTGTGGATTCTGGTGCCTACTCTTTTTAGGGACGCTTCCGAATTTTGTAAATCCTGTCTCCCATGCCATAAATTTGGTAATATATCCAGGAGGGATGAGATGCCTCAACAAATTATGCTTTTCTGTAAAATTTTTGATGTTTGGGGCATTGACTTCATGGGTCCATTTCAAAATTCTAATGGTTATTTTTATATATTGTTAGCTGTGGATTATGTTTCCAAATGGGTAGAAGCAATTCCTACTCGTACTAATAATGCTAACACTGTTGTTTCCTTTGTGAGAAACCATATTATATGTCGCTTTGGATCACCACGAGCAATTGTGAGCGATCAAGGCACCCATTTCTGTAACAGGAGACTAACAGGATTAATGAAAAAGCATGGGATAATCCATAAAGTCGCAATAGCTTACCATTGACGATTGGATTTTTGATGGTATAGAATTTCACAAATGAATTCTCGTTGCAAGTATAGTTTCTAAACCAATCAATGGTCCTTTCATACAAAAAGTTATTTGTCACTAAAACAAACCCCTAAAATTTATAAACCGAAGTATTCAAACCTCGGGTCGTTCTCCCTAGGAATTACAATAAAGTGCTTTGTTATTGGTTGTGAGTTATAGTTGGGGTTTTTAAGATTTTAGACAAGAAATATAAATGGCAAAGAAAATAAACTAACAACTAATAAAACTCTTGGCAAGATATGAGAATTAGAAGTCCTATCCTAGTTATCCTTCTCAATTGTGATGAGAATTGTATTGCTCCCACTTAGTTAACCTCTAACCATGGAGGAAAGTCAAGTGGATGAATCAATTTGATTCCCCAAGTCCTAATCAACTCCTAAAGGAAAGACTAGCTTTAGAGGCATTCAAATCAATTAGCAACTTCTAATTATCAATCAACAAAGGAATTAGATAACTCAAGAGTCACTAATCACTCTACCTAGGCCAAGAGGAACAAAATCTACACTAAAACTAAAAGAGACATTTCAACAAACACATAGAGTGCAATAGAAGTAATCATTATTAAATGCAAGAATTAAAGGAATCTACAACTACAAAAACAAGAGATCAACAATAGAAAAGCAAAGAGGACAAATTTATTATGAATTACCTCTTATTGAATTGAAAGAAAATGGAAGGAACAATAGTAGATCTACAACAAAGTATAAGAACAACATAAAGGAAAGTACAATAAAAGAATGGAAGAAGAATGAATGTAACTACAAGGAATTGAGAAGATAGAAGTAGAAGAAGATGAATTAAAATCTAGATCTAAGAACTAAACCTAATCCTAATCCTAATTCTAGAGAGAAGTGAGAGCTTCTCTCTCTAGAAACTACTTCTAACTACTAAACTAAACTAATGAGTGTGTATGAACTAATGAGTTGGAATCCCCTTTGCTCTTCAATCCTTGGCTTTAAATAGCATCCTTGGCGCCAAAGTTGGTTAGGATTGGGCCCCACAACCCTTCAGAATTCGTTGGCCACGTTTTTATTAAAAAATCATAAACCAACACCGACGCGTACGCGCACATCACGCGTACGCGTCCATGGGGTAATTCGCAGGTGCGCGCAAGTGCCAGGTGCGCGCGCGCGTCCATGGGCGAGTTCAACTCCTTTGACTTTTCATGATTTCTCCACTTTGCATGCTTCCCCTCTTCATTCCTTTGATCCATTCCTAGCCCTTTTCAATCTGAAATTACTAACAAACACATCAAGGCATCTAGTGGAATCAAAGGGAGATTAAAATCATCAAATTAAAGGCCTAAAAAGCATGTTTTCACATCTAAGCATAAATAAGGAGACAATCACAAAACCATGCTATTTCATTGAATAAATGTGGGTAAAAGGTGATAAACTCTCTTAAAATCTCTACAAGATAAACCGTCAAAACGGGGTTTGTCAACCATCCCCAAACTAATGGGCAAGCCGAGGTGTCAAACAGAGAAATCAAGTGTATCTTACAAAAGATAGTAAAGCCTCATAGAAAAGACTGGAGCACCAGGCTACAAGATGCACTTTGGGCATATAGAACAGCATATAAGACACCCATTGGGATGAGTCCTTTCCGCTTGGTTTATGGAAAAGCTTATCATCTCCCAGTTGAAGTAGAACACAGAGCCTTTTGGGCAGTTAAGGAGTGCAACATGGGAATTGATAAAGCTGGAGCTGAAAGGACGTTGCAACTGCAAGAATTGGAGAGCCTTCGCCTAGAAGCCTATGAGAACTCAAGAATATACAAGGAGAAGATGAAGATTGTACATGATCAAAACATCAAGAAGAAAGAGTTCCAACCTGAAGATTTAGTTCTCCTTTACAAATCTCGACTAAGGCTCATGCCAGGTAAGTTGAGATCAAGATGGGAAGGTCCATATAGAGTAGAGAAGGCAGAACCATACAGAGTTTATCACCTAAGCCATCCTTCAAGCTCTGAACTCATTAAAGTTAATGGACAGTGCCTGAAGCTATACCATGGCGAGAAGAGGCAGAGAAACAAGGAGTTTGAGATCTTTCTCTTGGAAGATCCCCACAGAGCAGAAGACTGAGCTGGTGGAGCGTCCAACTTAAGGACGTTAAAGCAAAGTGCTAGGTGGGAGACAACTCACCATAGTATGATCGTTCTTTTCCTTATTTTTAGTTTTTCCTATTCAATAACTATTCTCTTTATTAGTACTTTCGTGCATTTTCATTTACATCTTTTATAAAAAAAAATATTCGCTACGCGATGCGATCGCATCAGCGACACGTCCGCGTCGCTTGGAGAGAAAGGAAAAATAAAAGTGAACAGAGAGTCACGCTGGAGCGTGGCTGGAGGCGTGCTAATGGCACATATCGACCCACGCGACCGCGTCGCTGACGCGTCCGCGTCGAATGGGAAGTATGGCCTCTCACGCGACCGCGTGCCCCACGTGGCCGCGTGCCTTGGGTTTTCGACGTAAAAGGTTACACAATGAAATATTGTGCGAGAGTGGTGCTAGATTGGTGCTGAAAGCACAATCCTTATCACGCAACCGCGTGCCACACGCGACTGCGTCCTCTATCTTCTACAGCACACTCACGCGATCGCGTCACTCCAATTTTGGCAAATAAATTAATTTGAACAGAGAGTTGTGCTGGCGCGAGGCTGCTCTCGCGACAGAACCATAACATGGGTCACGCGACCCCGTGACTGACGCGATCGCGTGCCCATACTTAACGTGCATCCACACTAACGCGTGCCCCACGCGGCCGCGTCGCATGCGCCGCACAGCTCACCCTAAAATTGCCACATATCTTATCTTTCTCTCCTCCAAATCCTAATTTTTCTTCTCCCTCCTTATTTCTTCCTTTTCCCTTCTTCTTCCTATCTCACCTTTCACTTTCTCTCTCTCACCTCCATTCCTAAGGTTCTATTTTCTTCTTCCCTCTTCAACTTTCTATCATTCTTATTATTTTATAAGTTATTTTCTTTTTCTTTTCTTCTTCTTTTCATTATTCTTATTTTCTTTTTTTCTTTTTTTCCTTTTTACATGGTGTTAGAAATTTATTTGAGTCCTTATTCCTCATTATATGCTTGTGAATTGTTAAAAATTGTTTGACAATTATTATTCTTATCTTTTAAGGGATTACTTGCATGTTCGCTTTCATACTTTTTATATCTTATCTACCATGCATGCCATGTGTTTGTGAAAAAGCCCATATAGCATTATGCACTTTTCTACATTACTTTACTCTACCATTCAATGCTTGCTTTTCACAAATTCTCTTTGCTATTGTTTTACTTGAATTTAATTGTCAATACAAATAATTTTGGCTTGTTACAACTGATGCTTGGTCCATGCTACTCATGCCCTTTTCTGGCATGCCAATAAACACCTTGCATCCACTTATGTTTCAATGCACTTCCTACTTTTCATTAATGGCTTTTCACATGTACTCGAGAGCATGTCTTAATGTCATTTACATTCTTTTGTACATCCATCACCAATCTTCCGTTCTCTTCCTTGCTGTATATCTATTTGAATTTAATTTACTTTTTCCTCCCTTTTTCAGGATGGTTACCAAGAAAGGAAAGGAGAAAGCAAATCCTAAACCCCCAACAAGAAGAGGAACTAAAAGAGCATTAGTGGCACAGCTCCTTTCAACCGCAGTCAAGTCCTCAACAAAAAGAGTTAAGAGGATAATAAAGGTTGATGAAAAGGAGAAAGCCTTTCCAGCAAAGGACACTGTGCGATTTCCCAATCGCTACTGTGAGCATATGTTCCCTATCCTAGCAGAAAGGAACTATAACAATAAATACCTTCTTATCCTCCCATCCAATATTGCTTCCTTTGTTGAGTCGCAAATTGAACGAAGACAATGGGGTTTCCTACGGAGACAGCCAAGGCAGGTCAATCTTTCTTGGGTAGTTGAGTTCTACTCCAACTTCTACATGCCAACCCTACAGTCTGTTTATGTCCGGCAAAAGCAAGTCCCCATTACGGAAGAAGCCATTCTGCAAGCTTTGAGTCTTCCCCCTATTCCAGAAGGAATAGACGCCTTCCAAGAAGCCACACTTAAGCGCCAGAGGTACCAATTTGACTGGGACTCCGTTCTCGGAGTTATCGCACTACCTGGCAGCCGTTAGATCTACGGATACCACCGTACCCGCCCTAAGGGAATCTTGGCTTCAGCACTTACCTTGGAAGATCACGTATGGGCACAGATCATGTCCCATTACGTCTTTCCGAGCACTTATGAGTCCTCCTTCGCCGCGGACATGGCTGTTCTACTATGGTGCATCCTTATAGACCAACCTTTGAATCTCTCAAGCCATATCCGGAATGCTATGGGACACGTACAAATTGCGGGCAATTTACCTTTTCCCGCCTTGGTCTCCGATCTTGTCTCAGCAGCCGGAGTCGCCCACAGAGCTGGGGACACTGGTGGACGAAATTGTGATCCATGTTCTAACTATTTTGAGATGAAAGCTTCTTATGGCACTGGTTGAATTCACAACTCCGTTCAACTAACCAGCAAGTGTACTGGGTCGTCCAAGTAATAAACCTTACGTGAGTAAGGGTCGATCCCACAGAGATTGTTGGTATGAAGCAAGCTATGGTCACCTTGTAAATCTCAGTCAGGCAGATTAAATATTGATTTATGGTTTTGAAAATTAATAATAAAAGGAAATAATAAAAGGGATAGAATACTTATGCAGATTCATTGGTGGGAATTTCAGATAAGCATATGGAGATACTGTGTGGCTCAGGGACGCCTACTTTCCTACTACTTCAACTCAATCCTTCTTACTCTTTTCCATGGCAAGCTGTGTATAGGGGTTCACCATCAGCGGTGGCTACTTTCAATCCTCTCGGGAAAATGGTCCTCTGCGGCTGTCACTCGCATGGCTAATCGTCTGGAGGCATCACCCATGGTTGATGGCTACATCCCATCCTCGCAGTGAAAACTACGCTCACGCACTCTGTCACAGCATGGCTAATCACTGGTTGGTTCCCGCTCCTACTGGAATAGAATCCCTTAATTCTTTTGCGTTTGTCACTAACGCCCAGCACTTGCGAGTTTGAAGCACGTCACAGTCATTCATTACCGGAATCCTACTCGGAATACCACAGACAAGGTTAGACTTTCCAGATTCCCAGGATCCTACTCGGAATACCACAGACAAGGTGAGACTTTCCGGATCCTCATAAATGCCGCCATCTATCTAGCTTATACCACGAAGATTCTGTTGGGGAATCTAAGAGATACACATTCAAGCTCTGTTGCATGTAGAACGGAAGTGGTTGTCAATCACGCGCGTTCATAAGTGAGAATGATAATGAGGGTTATCTAATCATCACACTCATCATGTTCTTGGGTGCGAATGAATATCTTGGAATAAGAATAAAAGAGAATTGAATAAAAGAAAATAGAACTGCATTAATACTTGAGGTACAGCAGAGCTCCACACCCTTAATCTATGGTGTGCAGAAACTCCACCGTTGAAAATACATAAGTAAAAGGTTCAGGCATGGCCGAGAGGCCAGCCCCCTAAAATGTGATCACTAGATTCAAAATACAATCCAGGATGTGAATATGATAGTAAAAAGTTCTATTTATAATAAACTAGCTCCTAGGGTTTACATGAGTAAGTAATTGATGCATAAATCCACTTCCGGGGCCCACTTGGTGTATGTTTGGGCTGAGCTTGATCAATCCACGAGCTGAGGCTTCTCTTGGAGTTGAACTCCGAGTTATAACGTGTTTTGGGCGTTCAACTCCGGATCATGACGTTTTTCTGGCGTTTAACTCCAGACAGCAGCATGTACTTGGCGTTCAACGCCAAGTTACGTCATCAAATTCCGAATAAAGTATGGACTATTATATATTGCTGAAAAGCTCTGGATGTCTACTTTCCAACGCCGTTGAGAGCGCACCATTTGGAGTTCTGTAGCTCCAGAAAATCCATTTTGAGTGCAGGGAGGTCAGATTCCAACAGCATCAGCAGTCCTTTTGTCAGCCTTTTTCAGAGTTTTGCTCAAGTCCCTCAATTTCAGCCAGAATTTACCTGAAATCACAGAAAAACACACAAACTCATAGTAAAGTCCAGAAATGTGAATTTAACATAAAAACTAATGAAAACATCCCTAAAAGTAGCTTGAACTTACTAAAAACTACTTAAAAACAATGCCAAAAAGCGTATAAATTATCCGCTCATCACAACAACAAACTTAAATTGTTGCTTGTCCCCAAGCAACTGAAAATCAAATAGGATAAAAAGAAGAGAATATACTATAGATTCCAAAATATCAATGAATATTAATTCTAATTAGATGAGCGGGACTTGTAGCTTTTTGCTTCTGAACAGTTTTGGCATCTCACTTTTTCCTTTGTAGTTTAGAGTGATTGGCGTCTCTAGGAACTTAGAATTTCGGATAGTGTTATTGACTTTCCTAGTTAAGCATGTTGATTCTTGAACACAGCTTCTTATGAGTCTTGGCCGTGGCCCTAAGCATTTTGTTTTCCAGTATTACCACCGGATACATAAATGCCACAGACACATAACTGGGTGAACCTTTTCAGATTGTGACTTAGCTTTGCTAAAGTCCCCAGTTAGTGGTGTCCAGAGCTCTTAAGCACACTCTTTTGCCTTGGATCACGACTTTAACCACTTAGTCTCAAGCTCTTTACTTGGACCTTCATGACACAAGCACATGGTTAGGGACAGCCTGATTTAGCCGCTTAGGCCTGGATTTTATTTCCTTGGGCCCTCCTATCCATTGATGCTCAAAGCCTTGGATCCTTTTTACCCTTGCCTTTTGGTTTTAAGGGCTATTGGCTTTTTCTACTGCTCCTTCTTTTTCTATATACTCTTTTTAGCCATTTTTTTTTCACTGCTTTTTCTTGCTTCAAGAATCAATTACATGATTTTTCAGATCATCAATAACATTTCTCTTTGTTCATCATTCTTTCAAGAGCCAACAATTTTAACATTCATAAACAACAAGATCAAAAGACATATGCACTGTTCAAGCATTCATTCAGAAAACAAAAAGTATTGTCACCACATCAATATAATTAAATTAAATTCAAGAGCTATTTTCGAAATTTATGTACTTCTTGTTCTTTTGAATTAAAACATTTTTCATTTAAGAGAAGTGAATGATTAATGGATTTTATTCATTGCTTTAAGGCATGGTTACATACTAATGATCATGAAATAAGGACACAAAACATAGATAAACATAGTACTAAAAACCGAAAACAGAAAGAAGTAAAGAACAAGGAATGAATCCACCTTTAGTGGCGTCTTCTTCTTGAAGGACCAATGATGTTCTTTAGCTCTTGTATGTCCCTTCCTTGCCTTGTTGCTCCTCCCTCATTGCTCTTTGATCTTCTCTTATTTCTTGGAGAATGATGGAGTGCTCATGATGTTCCACCCTTAGTTGTTCCACATTGTGGCTCAAACCTTCTAAGGAAGTGTTGAGTGTCTCCCAATAGTTGTTTGGAGGAAAGTGCATCCCTTGAGGTATCTTAGGGATTTCTTGATGATGAACTTCCTCATTTACCTCTTGAGGACCGTGAGGAGCTTCTCTTGCTTGCTCCATCCTTTTCTTGGTGATGGGCTTGTCTTCTTCAATGGAGACATCTCCTTCTATGATAACTCCAGCTGAGTAACATAGATGGCAAATAAGGTGAGGAAAAGCTAGCCGTGCCATGGGTGAGGGCTTGTCGGCTATTTTGTAGAGTTCATTGGAGATGACCTCATGAACTTCTACTTCCTCTCCAATCATGATGCTATGGATCATGATGGCCCGATCCACAGTAACTTCAGATCGGTTGCTAGTAGGAATGATAGAGCGTTGAATGAACTCCAACCATCCTCTAGCCACAGGCTTGAGATCCAGTCTTCTTGGTTGAACTGGCTTGCCCTTGGAATCTATTCTCCACTGAGCTCCTTCCACACATATGTCCATAAGGACTTGGTCCAACCTTTGATTAAAGTTGACCCTTCTAGTGTAGGGGCGTTCATTTCCTTGCATCATAGGCAAGTGAAACGTCAACCTCACATTTTCCGGACTAAAATCTAAGTATTTCCCCCGAACCATGGTGAGATAGTTCTTTGGATTCGGGTTCATACTTTGATCATGGTTCCTAGTGATCCATGCATTGGCATAGAACTCTTGAACCATTAAGATTCCAACTTGTTGCATGGCGTTGGCTAGGACTTCCCAACCTCTTCTTTGAACTTCATGTCGGATCTCCGGATACTCATTTTTCTTGAGCTTGAAAGGGACCTCAGGGATCACTTTCTTCTTTGCCATAACATCATAGAAGTGGTCTTGATGGCTCTTGGAGATGAATCTTTCCATCTCCCATGACTCGGAGGTGGAAGCTTTTGCCTTCCCTTTTCCTTTTCTAGAGGATACTCCAGCCTTAGGTGCCATTGGTAATGGAAAAACAAAAAAGCTTATGCTTTTACCACACCAAACTTAAAATTTTGCTCGTCCTCGAGCAAGAAAGAAAAGAAGAGTAGAAGAAGAAGAAGAAAATATGGTAGAGAGGGAGAGAGGTAGGTTCGGCTATGTGTGAGAAGAAGGGGTTGTGTTGTGTGAAAATGAAGTAGAAGGGAAGGGTATTTATAGGGAGAAGGGAGGGTGGGTTTTCGGCCATTTTGGGTGGGAATGGGTGGGAAATTGAATTTGAATTTTATGAAGGTAGGTGGGGTTTATGGGGAAAAGTGTGTTGATGTGAATGGTGAATGGGGTAATTGGGAAGAGGAATTGAGGTGATTGGTGATGGGTGTTGGGAAGTGTGACATGGGGAGTAGGAAGAATGAGATTTGGATTAGGAGAGTGTGATTAGGATTAAAAGGTAAGGTGGGAATATATTAGGTGGGGATCCTGTGGGGTCCACAGATCCTGAGGTGAAAACAAATACCATTCCTTCACCATATAAGCATGTAAAATGCCTTCATGCTTCATTCTGGCGTTCAAACGCCCATTGGTGCATGTTCTGGGCGTTCAACGCCCATGTAATGCATGTTTCTGGCGTTGAACGCCAGTTTCATGCTTGTTCCTGGCGTTCAGCGCCAGTTTGTCCTCTCTGTGCACATTCCTGGCGTTTAACGCCAGGTTGTTGCTTGTTTCTGGCGTTCAGCGCCAGAATGGTGCTCTGTTCTGGCGTTGAACGCCAGCCAGATGCATCTTACTGGCGTTGAACGCTAGTCTGCGCTACCTCCAGGGTGAAAAATTTTTTTTCTTCTGTTTTTGACTCTGTTTTTAATTTTTTTTTATTTTTTTCGTGACTCCTCATGATCATGTACCTAATAAAACACAGAATAACAATAAAATAAAATAAATTAAAATTAGATAAAATTGGGTTGCCTCCCAACAAGCGCTTCTTTAATGTCAATAGCTTGACAGTGGCTCTCATGGAGCCGCAAGGTGGTCAGGTCAATTTTTGTGTGGTCCTAACACCAAACTTAGAGTTTGGATATGGGGTTTGAACACCAAACTTAGAGTTTGGTTGTGGCCTCACAACACCAAACTTAGAGTTTCATTGTGTGGGCTTTTCTTGACTCTGAACTGAGAGAAGTTCCTCATGCTTACTCTCTTTTGTCACAGAGGGATGGCCATGTGCCTTAAACACAAGGTAGTCCCCATCCAATTGAAGGACTAACTCACCTCTGTTGACATCTATCACAGCTCCTGCTGTGGCTAGGAAAGGTCTTCCTAGGATGATGCATTCATCATCTTCCTTCCTAGTGTCTAGGATTATGAAATCAGTAGGGATGTAAAGGCCTTCAACCTTTACTAGCACGTCCTCTACTATTCCATAAGCTTGTCTCAATGACTTGTCAGCCAGTTGTAATGAGAACAAGGCAGGTTGTACCTCAATGATCCCCAGCTTCTCCATTACAGAGAGTGGCATAAGGTTTATCCCTGACCCCAGATCACACAGAGCCTTTTCAAAGATCATGGTGCCTATGGTACAGGGTATTAAGAATTTGCCAGGATCTTGTTTCTTTTGAGGTAGAATCTTCTGAATCCAAGTATCCAGTTCATTAATGAGCAAGGGAGGTTCTCTTTCCCAGGTCTCATTACCAAACAACTTGGCATTCAGCTTCATGATAGCTCCTAAATATTGAGCAACTTGCTCTCCAGTTACATCTTCATCCTCTTCTGAGGAAGAATAGTCTTCAGAGCTCATGAATGGCAGAAGGAGATTAAATGGAATCTCTATGGTCTCTAGATGAGCCTCAGATTCCTCAGGATCCTTAATAGGAAACTCCTTCTTGCTTGAGGAACGTCCCAGGAGGTCTTCCTCACTAGGATTTTCACCCTCCTCCTCCCTTGTGCATTCGGCCACTTTGACTATGTCAATGGCTTTGCACTCTCCTTTTGGATTCTCTTCTGTATTGCTTGGGAGAATACTGGGAGGAGTTTCAATGACTTTCTTACTCAGCTGGCCCACTTGTGCCTCCAAATTTCTAATGGAGGATCTTGTTTCACTCATGAAACTGAAAGTAGCCTTTGACAGATCAGAGACTATATTGGCTAAATTAGAAGTATTTTGTTCAGAATTCTCTGTCTGTTGCTGAGAAGATGATGGATATGGCTTACTATTGTTCAGCCTGTTGCGTCCACCATTGTTAAAACCTTGTTGAGGTTTTTGTTGATCCCTCCATGAGAAATTTGGATGATTTCTCCATGATGAGTTATAGGTGTTTCCATAAGGTTCACCCATGTAA